>NC_044308.2:105863167-106164860 GCF_007474595.2 Lynx canadensis | reverse complement strand
GGACGAGGAAGCAGAGGAAGAACAGTAGAATGAGAAGGAGAAGAAAGAGCGTGGTAGAAGACCAGAGAGTAAGACACACACAGAATTATCGGGGGAGACCAGGTCAAAAGTATCCCACTTGGCCAGATTCTGCATCAGTACATTGATTTTCTTACTTGTATTTATTTGAAGTACATTCTATTTGCACTGCAAGCCCTTTTGGCAAGATTTTGAAATCCCTTCCCTCAAGGAGGAATTTCGCTGGATGCAATTTCACAGTAAACAGATCTTGTGGAATTTTAAACATACGACCTTGTCAATAGGGGCTAAAGGCCTAAGGACCAAAGCAGTTTTCTGCACGGTTCTTCCCTCTGTGTGAGCAGCTTCTGATGCAGGCAACTAGCATGCAGGGTCACCTGGGGGCCAGAGAGGGGCAGAGGGGAGCTGGGCTGCACCTCTGGGTGGAGACTCTTGCTAGGTGGAGAAAGAGAAGAAGAGAAAGTATGTGCAGAGAAGCTGTTAAATGCTCTAAAAATTAATTTTTGGTTTAGGAATCACCTTTAAACTATTTGTACACAAAGTATCCCAATAGGCTCGGTATATGGTTATTAAGTATTGATAACTAAGTCAAACCTCAAAAAGGACAGCATGGGGGCACCTGGGTGGCTCAGTCAGTTAAGCGTCCGACTTTAGCTCAGGTCATGATCTCATGGTCCGTGGGTTCAAGCTCCGCATCAAGCTCTGTGCTGACAGCCTAGAACCTGCTTCGGATTCTGTGTCTCCCTCTCTCTCTGCCCCTCCCCCGCTCACGCTCTGTCTCTCAAAAAGAAATAAATGTAAAAAAAAAAAAAAATTACAAAGGACAGCACGAAAAGTTATTCCACTGCCAAGTGTGAGGCCTTCCCCAGGACAATTCCAGTTGCAGGTTTCAGGTGGGGCTGGTGCACGGAGGTGTGGCGACCCTTCAGCCATCACTCCCTGCTCTGCGTCTGAGGCATTTTAGGACACCAGTGAGAACACGACAGAAAAGGCACTCCACCCGGAGCGGCCATGCCACCCAGGATCACTGTTAGTAACGGCAAACAGACTTTTCCTCTGCTTCTGGGAGCCGAGTCTGCCTACGGATGAGACACCCAGTCCAGCCTGGCATCACCATCACCGGCATCCACAGTTAACCTTTGGAGGACCTGGCACTAAGGGACGTGGACCTCTTGACTGAAATCACTCAAAATAGGATTATGTCCTATGGACAATGAGACAAGCAGACAGAACATTCTCAGAGCATGGAGGCTATCTCCACAAAGCACAGAAAAATTTAGGTCTAGACCAAGAAGCAGGTAATAACCCCGGAAGCATGTGCTAGTTCCACAACATTGTCATTTGGGTAACAACTGAAGAAAGCTGCAGAGAAACACGTAACCGAGTTGGAATGGCTGCATATAACAGAGCATGATATAGAAAGGCTGCACGGAAAGCGTGAAGTCACCACATTCAGCTTGCCCGGCCACGGCTAGCACTACTGATTTCGATGCAGGTGACAGAGCTGGGGGTGTAACGGTAGCTCCTGTGGTGTAGGAATGGTGAGTCAAGGCCAAGACACAAACTGTATTAAGGATTCCATAATGAATCAGTTTACGTAGCAGTCTGTGACCTCATAATGTGAGTGAGATTCTCCATACTCCTGTCAAACACTTCCCAAAAGCTAGTAGATTTGCATGACCTCTGAAGGCATAATACCTTACTTGCAGCATGAGGGACCGAATCTGGCATTGTGGGTCTCAGGCATTTGACAAACTCGTGACCTTCCTTCTCACCCATCATTTTGAGGGGCAATGGGAGAATAAAATCTCCTAAGAGAGCCACATTCAACGTTGGTTCAGAGATGAGGAAACTGTCCACCAGCGGCAACCAGATTTTCTCAGTATCCCACTCCCTGCTGAAAGCCAGTCGTTGCTTACGCTCTGAAATATGTCTGGCAGCTCACCTGTTCCAACATGTCCTTGGGCAGATCTTCCTGCTCGTCCATTGTTAGAATTGCCCGTTTGATTTCATCATTGGACAATTTCAACCTGGAGAAAGAGTATTTTATCTTGTTGTTAACAATATTGGCACGGGTATTAAAATTTAATGCAAGATCATTCAGTTTGCTACTCCAGCTGCTGACTTTCAAGAACCATTCTTCTCAAAATCTCTTAGTGAAAGCTTATTTCCTGACAATATTGCACCTAAAAATAGTATTTTGAAACTGCTTTAACATTCTTTCAGGACTTTGTAATGCTCTGCTGACAAAGAGAACAAAGCTGTTATGTTCTATTGTTTAGTTTCCTTATGTAAGGGATCGGAGGATGAGAAATAGGGAAAACACCTAGATCCAACTTATCTCTTTAATATACAGCATCCATGAATTCTAGACAGAAGAGGAAAACTGAATTCTTGACTATTCATCAGGAATGTTCAAAGTCTGCTTTCAGATTAAAAATGGATTTAAAAAAGGTTGGAATCTGTTACTGTCAAAAAGTTGAATAGTTAATACATGGAATAGAATGTGTAAGGCACTTCATGGTTGAGGAGTTTTCACATATAATATTTCATTGGAGGTTTAAAATAACTATGATTTTTTTCTTTTTTTTTTTTAACGGAGGGACAAACTGAGGCTCGGAATGGCTGATTTGCCCAAGGTCAAACATATGGAAAGTGGCAGTACCTAACACAAACTTGAAACTCCTGATTCCCAATCCCCAATTCCTTTTACAAATCTGTTTATCTAGTTAATATCTAATAGGGAAGAATTTAAGCAAAACCACAAATATGTTTTCTGTTCACCATAAATTTATATGATTAACTAATTTAAGAACTTATGGCTTAATTATGTCAGGACAACAAGTGTTGACTATGAAGAAAGTCATGAAGTTAAAATGTACTTGTAAAAATGTGTTTTTATTAGACACAACCAATAGTCTAAACTGGGGGGGGGGGGGAATCTTAACCAGATTATTAGCTAGAAAAATAGAGCCATTCTTTTGTTCTATTTGTAAGCATTAGATCCAGACTTACTTAAAAATATCTTACTTCTTTATTAAGCTACTATTAAAGTGGCATATTAACGTTATTTGTCTGTTCCTCTAGTCTATGATCTTCAAGAAAAATCACATTTTGGCCTGGAGATGAAGACATAAACACACAAATACAGAGCAAGACATGAAGCCTTCACACGGAATATTTGAAGGCGGGAGCTTTGGCATCAGACTGGGCCTCAGTCCTGTGTGACGCTTCCTGGCCAGTGTGACCTCGGGTCAAGTTCTCCTTAAGCCTTAGTTTTCTCAGGGTGCCTGGGTGGCTCAGTTGGTTAAGTGTCCTACTCTTGGTTTTGGCTCAGGTCATGATCTCACGGTTTGTGGGTTCGAGTCCTGCATTGGGCTCTGCACTGACAGTGCAGAGCCTGCTTGGGATTCTCTCTTTTTGCCCCTCCACTACTCATGCCCTTTCTCTCTCTCTCTCTCTCTCAAAATAAATAAATAATTAAATAACTCAGAAAAAAAAAAAAAAAGCCTTAAGTTTTCTCATCTATGGAGTGAAATAATGCATGTAAAGCACTAAGCACTGCCTGTCCATAGATAAAGCTCATAAACTAGGTGTCTCACTTTCCAACAGACTTTTCTACACTGGGGACAAAAAAGCAGCAGTACTTCTGTAACCTAAACATTCTCACACAGCGCTTAGTAGGGTTATTACGAACACTTCCCCAAGCATTCCCACAGCCATTATTTCACTGGAGTTTCCTCTCTGTACACAACATCCATTAGGCCCGGAAATGTTAAACAAGAATTAGAAGATAGGGTTCTTGTTTTAAAGGTGGCTGTAACATTTGGGAGAATCAAATGGTAAGTGAAACACTCAAGACACATGGGTATGAAAGCACACATGACTACTGCCACTCTCACAGATAAACGAGGGGGCAGCATGAGTGTGGGGAAGGGGGCGGGACACAAAGGCCACAGAAGGAGGAAAGAACCCTGGGGGTAGAGCTGGATAACACACACCTCACTTTGGACAACTTGGCTTGTCCTTTTCTCTAGATTTTGACATGATCTCATTAAAACCATCTATCCTGCTATTTATGCTGAATATTGTTTCGTGTGCCAATAAGTAGGAAAGGGAAGGAACAAATTTGTCAATCCTATTGTACTAGTACTGTGTTTTTTTTTGGGGGGGGGGAGGGGCAGAGAAAGAGGGATAGAGGATCGAAGAAGGCTCTCTGCTGGTAGCACCCAATGTGGGGCTCAAACTCACAAACTATGAGATAATGACCTGAGCTGAAGTCAGAAGCTTAAACGACTGAGCCACTCAGGTACCCCAGTAGTACCATTCTCTTTCATCTCATGTTTTCAAATCCAAATATAGCATGTAGGCAACAGGAGAAAATTGCCCATGTTCTAAAATGAGATCCACTCTATCGCCTACTTTGAGGTAGGGTGCCATCATAATTCCCTAGACCTGGGCAGACTTCTTTAGATTGTGTTAGTCATTCTTGGGACAATCATTGCCCCACAAACATTTTCACCAGGACATCATGATGGAAAACCCTCAAACTTTAACTGGAACAATCTAGCTAAGTTGGCATGGGTAAAACATATGATAGGGTAAAAACCATAATGCTGGCATCACCGTACAGGCTCTGGGTAGCCCTCAGTTCCAGAACACTAAAGGCTCATGAGTCAGTTAAGAGCGAACACCACAGTCCAGCCATGCAAGGCCAAGGGAGAGGAATGCTAAGGAAGGTTGAAACTGCCACTAATGAAAACCAACCGGCCGTGGAAACATCTATAGGCATCATGAGAAAAGCTCCATTTATAAGAAAAAAATAAATTAGTTCTGTGTCCTTTTCACACTGAGCTGAAGAAACTACTTTATGGTGTGGTTCTGCTGAGTCCTTCTGTTTTACATTTAAAAGAAAAGGAGTTGAAAATCAGAGTGAGAACAATACTTGAAGTATCAGATTTGCATTTCATTAGCTCCCCATATGGAGTGCAGAACTCCTTGCTTTTGAAATTGTATATATTTATGCTTCTCAACCCCCAGAGGCTGTCTGGACTAAACACTAGCTCTAATTCATAACAATTTTGGTTTCTCTTTATGTGTCCCACAAAGAGACTTGAGACTTTAATGGATAGTACTTAAGAAAATCTACCTGTCAACATACCGCCTTGCACGTGGCCTGTTGGAGCAGACAAAGAAACTGTACCCTTGGGGAAAGGGGAGAGGGTACTCCGCCCTCTGGGATGGTTCTGTAGGTTGCCCGGGTTCTTAGTATCATCTGTCATCCACAGAATGAGTCGCTAATCTCTGTAATTTAAGGACCCTACCAATCCTAACGTTTTAATTGCTTTTAAAGCTTGGCAGTGTTCTGGAGTGCTGGAGGGTGGCAACGTTTGAGACATCCACTTCAACTTTCTTTACAAGGCAGGAAACAAATCGGCCATTTTAAAACAGTATTTAAGTCTACCTTGCTGCACTCAAGTATTTAAAAAATTTGCCAAGAGAATTGGAACATCCAGGCGTAATTAAAATAAGTTAGGGATGGATGGCGAGATCAGCCTTAGCTCTGCTTCAGTGGATTTAAGCCAAATCCCCCTACTTTAAAGTAGCTTTTTGTGCTTTACTGCACCCCGGGCTGCCATGTTAAGTGAGCATCTGGAAAAAAAAGAACGGCAGAACACTTCATAAAAGTGTATTTTAGGTGGGTTCATTTGGCAATATAAACCAGCTTCCAAGTTTCTTTCTTTATTTCGGAAGGGAGAAGTCTGTTTCAGGGAATAAAGCAGGGCGAATTTTAAATTGCCACATGTCACCTATAGATAACCAGTAGGTTGTTGCTCACCCTGCCCAGGCCTGAAGTGAGCGTTCTTAGTTTAAGGAATGTCCTGTCCATTCCGCCACTCTCGTCTCCAGTCTGGGAAGGCAGGGTCCCTCGTGGCCTGGAGCTTCTGCTTCAAACTCACACCTTCCAGGCAGCCTCCCCTCCGGGAGCTGCAAGTGACCCTGGCCACCGAGGCTGCAAGCCCGGTGTGAAGGGCCCTCACTTCCTTTCCCTGTTCAGCCTGTGGGGCAGGGAGGGCCCTCCTCCAGACTGACTTCTCCACTCCAGGCAGGGCTGTGGCAGGTGCCTGACCAAAGGGTCCGCTAACTTCTGCGGTGTGGGAGTAAGGAAGAGCGTTTAAGGATAACCAAGCGCTGCGGACATATGTGCTTATGAAACATCCCCCACGGAATGCGTCACAGGCTTATCTCATGGTGGAATCTGGTGTGATGACTGTGTTGCTGGGGATTAAACTTCTTGTCAGCAAGGTAAGAAATGGAGAGGGTCACCAGTCTTGGGGAACGAAATCAGCAGAAAAGGAGAAAGTAAGTGTGGAAAGGCAGGAAATCTTGACATCAACTTGGAAACATTCCTGTTCATCGTCCACGTGCACAAAACCGTCTCCAAGTACTGCTGAGGGCGGTCTCTCAATTCTCTCGCGGGGTCGCACCTGGCCATAAGGGAGAACCCATCTAGTGGCCGGCCGCTGTGGCCTCCAGGTCGCCACCCTTTCCAACCTGTCCTGCAAACCGCAGAGGGCAAACTTCAAACCTTCTTAAAACAAAGTGTCGTCCTGAACAATTTGCACCAATTCCCGATCCCACAGGCACGTTAACAGGCCACTAAACCAGCAACTACTCCATGCAGGTTCTCTGCTGCTACTGCACATGCGCTGGGTCTAGCTCTCTCACATCGAGAGGGCCTACTGCAAGGCCACCACTTTCACGATCTCCATTTTATAGACGAGGAGGGTGCGGCTGGAGCTTGGGCTGACTGGTACCCTTAACGAAGGCATGCGGCATGGATCACAGGCTCTCTTGCCCAGTCCCATTTGTTATGACTGATGACTGCTACAATTGCAGGGCTCTCTGTATTAGTTGTGCATCGACCCCCTGCACCTCCCCCACCCCTCCACCCCCGGTGCCTTGGCTTCTGCTGTGCGCCTCCTTGGAACTGCCTCTCGACCCCATGCCATGTAATTGCTATCACCCTTTGAGACCCACTTTCTCTTCTGAGCCCCATCGGTGTCCTCACTCGGCTCAGCTCCTGGCTCCTTCTGGTTGGATCAGTCCGGGCCTGAACTGTTCACAAGTCATCTTGCTGGTGTTGTTTTTCTTCTCCAAAGAGCCACAAGCTTTCAAAGGTAGCAGTGCTACCTAAAGTCGTGGTGCGTTCTATGGCACCCCACATAGTGCCAGGCAAGTCAGTGCTCCAAAGTGGTAACTCTAAGATCTCTTCCTTCCTTTCCGCCCCTAGCTCCTTTCACGTGTGGTAAGGCGTTGCCAGCGAAAACGGGAGAATGAAAACAAGGTGAACTACTGACTGGTTAAACAGCTAGATACAACCCAAATTAGAACTCAATCTGCTTTATTTCTGTTACCTTTGCCACACAGCACATTACAGGTCGGTCCTCTGCTTTCCTGGCAAGAGTAAAACTATTGATCACGGAAAAGAAAAGCATGTGGGGCTGAATCCTCTGTGGGAAAGAACGTTTTAGAACCTGATCCATAACGTCTAATTACCATAAGGTCAACTGGGACTCAAAATTACCTTGTTACGTATAATATGCTTTTTAATTATGCTCGTTATAATGACACTTATTCATTAAATTGGATTTTAATAGATAATTTAACAGATACAAGGCAATTTCTTAAAATTATCTTCCAGAGAGAGTTTAGATACGCTCAAGTTCTAAGTCACCTTAGGCTCTGACACTTTTAAGGTAACAAGGGAATTATATACCACAAATACGAAATAATTCCTTCAATAATGGGATGGGAAGTTTGCCAGAAAGAACTGGAACCTAATCTATAGCTAGTGTTAGTGTTATGACCCTCATTGACATCTCGTACTGAGAATAATCTGTGAGGAACTAGGTCACAGATTTTGCTCCTACGAGCACTTAAATACTATAGGAATTCAGTGATAGCTCCCTTTGTCAAGTTGTTTAAAAAGTGTTCCTCCAGGCTGCAAAAGCACAAGATATAGGCAGAAATTCCAGGCTTTAGGAAAAAAACAAACAAAAAAAACCTTTCCCCAAATTTTCATTTAACTTCACTATTAAGAATGTTATTTATAAAAAGAAGTTGTAACAAAACAGATTATAGATACTGTAGAAGAGAAATAAGTAGACCTTCAGATTATTTCGTTGGTATCTTCATCAGCATGTGTTCAGGGAGAAAAAGGGGGGCTAAGTACAGGGCCTGGACATTTACATAGCTTCCAGCCAGAGGCAGAAATGAAATGCTAACAGGAGGGTTCATGTTACCTTCCTAGTTGTATTAAAATTCAGGGATCTCACTAAGCTTCAGTTTCTCTTTTTACCAAAAGAAACATTTGCTCCCTAAAGTAATATATATCTGGCTAATAATCAAGCTCCGTGCTGTAAACCAAGCAGCAGCACTTTGTGTTAAAAGAAACTCACTGTAAGATCATCTGAAAAATAGACTGCTACTCTCCCTCCCTGCGCTCCCTGAAAGAGCAGCCACCTCGTGCCAGCTTTAACACATACACGACATTCTTTCCAGAACGTGACCAATGGGACTTATACTTAATGCCCCCCAACCCAGGATTCTTTAGATCTTCGTTCACCTCAAAAGCATTAGGTATCTTTGCGTGACATAAAAGTTCCTTTTAGAGAAAAGAAGAAATTAGATACAGAAAAGCTACTTGAAATGCCCGGGATGACAGACACAGTGCCTGAAGCTATAAGCAGATTTCAGCCTCCCAAATTTCCTTTCTTCTTTTCAAGTTCCAAGGCCGTGATGGTTCACTAATTATGAGAAAGATTTCTGAACAGGGCTGAAATGGGTAAATTAGCATTTCACTGGGGCTTGAGATTTACATATCTGTTTAGTCATAAAAATGTCTCAAAAAGAGCATGAAATCACATAAACTCTAAGTATAAAAAGGTGACTTCGAAAAGCAAAATAAAACAAAGAGCTTTCATGGTTGCTGCTGATTCTGTGGCAATGTTACTTAATCAAAATACCTCTTAAAAACTGAAAACAAACTGAGGGTTGATGGGGGGTGGGAGGGAGGGGAGGGTAGGTGATGGGCATTGAAGAGGGCATCTTTTGGGGTGAGCACTGGGTGTTGTATGGAAACTAATTTGACAATAAATTTCATATAATAAAAAAAATAATAAATAAATAAATAACAACAACAAAAAAAACCCCACAAAATACCTCTAAAGCCAGGAAATATACAAAAAGGTAAAATCCATTTTACAGGCTCTCTGGGAAAACAAAACAAAAGAAAACATTGATTTGGGACGTTCCACTCTTTAACTTTAGAAGTCTGTGGAAATTAAACTAAGAAAGTAGGCAACCAGCTCTGATACATTCTGCTCAGGGAAAGTAAGCACCACGAATTCTCCTCACCTCAGACGGAAGAGAATCCAAAGAACTGAATCTCGGCAGAGTCCGATTATAAGAACAAGCACAAACACATGGTTTGGAGCCACCAGAGAGAAAAGTTGGTCCTACCAAAAATGTTTATTCAACTTCAACAATACCTCGATAGAAGGATGTTGCAATTCTGAGCTCTCCGACCATCAATCACCGAAAGTTCTTTGACTTTAAGTTTGGAACTCAGAGTGTCATCGATGGCATCTGCTTCTTTCTATAAAGAGCATGGAAGAAATCCATCAAAGTCAAACAGGGACATTCTGACTTCAGACACACACTTTTCCTTTATATTTTCTGTTTACACACACACACACACACACACACACACACACACACACACACACAGGCAAAGCTGAGATGGTGAGGGAGGGAGTGTAAGGAGGTGGCAGAATTGAAACGAAGGGCTAAAATCTAGTTGACAAAGGGAAATAATAAGAAACGCTGACCACCCACATTTGAAAAAGCATTTTTGGAAGAACAAAGTGCATCTAAGTTGAAGATGCTAAGCGTGCATAAATTATCAGTGAGTGGTGCCCTCCTTTTGTCCCCCAAATCCCTATGGATAGCAGACAGAAGAACTGTCACTATGAATCAAGCTCGGCTGAGGCTTGCCATTGCTAGTCTGGCCATTTGCAGGGCCCATTCACTCCGGAGCCATTTGCATCGTGAGCACTCAAAAAGCCAAACAATAAATCCTCCCAAACATCCTCATGTGCAACAGAAAGGTCCCAAGCCCAGATGGTACCTTTCATTACCCTGGAGCCTGATGGATAACAGAGAGGGGGCAATTCAAGGCATTAGTTCAATTACTTGAATTAACAACAAAACACTACTTCCATACTCTGCCGCTGTACAAAAAGCTGTAAGCAATGATGGCCAGTCATAATTTATGGTGGAAGAGGCACAAAAAAATTCTATATAAAATACTGTTTGAGTAAACTGGGCATCAAGGTGAAAATACAGACTAACTTCATAAATAGCAAGTTTGATTTTATTAGAGGTCAGGATCAATTTTAAACATGGATCATGGCATTTTAAATATGTAAGGTAAGCAAAGAGCTCTGGAACTAACAGTTTGGGAAAAAACAAAGACAATATGGAGCTTATAGTAAGAGGCACTGGGTGATCAAACTTCAACGGTCTCCTGTCATACTGAGATTTCAAGCACACCGCTAATTATCAGTTAAGAGTTGAAACCCAGTGTGGAATTACCTAAGCATTGCATTACACTATCTGGAAAAAAAAAAAAAAAAAAAAAAAGGATGGCCAAGACATTCTGAGCTTACAGTGAGCCAAGAAGTTATACTAAGCAAGGTTTGGGTAGTTGCTCACTTACCTGCTTGGAGTTACTGTTCACAAAGAAATCCTACAGCCATGGCAGAGGCATGGAAAAGGCAAATCAGATACATGCAGTTCAGAAATCACAGCAACAAACGGGAGAAAGTCAAAGCAGTCAAGGAACTCAGTGACACAGGGTAAGAGAGGATTTATGCCCCAAGGATGAGCAATGAGAGTTGATGAAGACGGGAGAGCCTGGCTGAAGATACAATGAGGGCACGGTACGAAGCATTCTGGGTAGAGGACACGTGTTGTGCACCATTTCCAATGGCGGCAAATCAAACTTGGAAAAGAAAGGACTGAGAACACCCCAGAAAGACCCAAGTTGGGAAAGGAACACACTCTCTTTGAAAGAGGAATGGGCTCCATTTATTCAACATGACAATTTTCACTTGAAGCAGAAAAATATCCATCAATTCCATCAAATTGAGGAAACTACTCCTATGGTCATGTCCTACCAGCAAAATATGCTGTTTTGGGGGGATGGGGGCAGGAATAATCTGTCTTCTTATGTCATAAGGAAGGATTAAGAAAAGACAAAAGACAAGTTCAGCAACATAGGTCAGTAATATTAACCCTCAGTATCCCTCAAGAGTCCAAACAATGCCTGGCAGTGCTATGGATAGGTATGAGAAAAAAGACCGAACATGCAATTAAGAGACAATAAGTGATTCATGTTTGTGTGCCGCCATTGGTGGCCCTGTCCCAACTGCCTCAGGGAAGTTCAAGGATACAAGGCCTGCGGCCTCCTCCTGAAATACTCCAGACAAGATCTGGAGTGAAGAAGAGAAAGAGGAAGAAGTAACTGACATGTTAAGAGAAAGTTACAGCCTTCTTTACATGGTTTTGCCATGCTGGAATGAAGAAAGCTTCAGGGTGCAAAACACACCCCAGCTCTCAGGCCAACCGCTTCACGACCAGCAGTTGCTCAGCAGATTCCTTAAGGCCTCATTGGCCCTGGCAGCACTGCCAAGGCCAATTTTACACAGATGAGCTGTTTCACATCATTCTTCCAGTGGGAAACAAAATGTGTCCTCCTTTTGCTCCTCCCACACAAGGAGGGATTGCTTTTCTAGAACGGCATTTAAAAATAAGTTGATAACCACAAGAAACTTTTCTTCTACTCTGACATCACAGTTTTCTTTTGTCCCAGTTGCAACAGCCAGGTTTTCTACTCTCAAACTCCTTAGGACACTTTCCCTGTAAAAGTAGCCTCTCCTTTCAAGGGCAGAAAGAACTATGGCAAAGTGAACTCTGTGAGGTCATCTTATCCCACTTTTCTCTCTTACTGAGGCAAGTTGCTAGTTGAATTTAGATCCAGCTATTACTGTCTGGCCTTCAAAGAAGAAACTTCTACAAAGCTCTCTGGCAACTTATTCTCCGTAAGTTTGCACTGTCAGAAAATTAAGACTTCTGACCTTGACTATAGTGGGCTATGGAATCAGGCAACTATCAATAATTAGGTGTGAGGCTTGTAGCTCAGCCTTACTATCTGCAAAATGGAATTAACAACTGGATTATTACTGTGACGACTAAACATGGTAATTCATGTAAAAAAGCAATGTGCACAGTACCTCATACATATTTATGAGCTCAATACTTGGAAGGTATCATACAACTATCTTTCAAGCTGATGGTCAAGTCCATTTTTTTTCTCCTATTGCTCTCTTTTTATTTTTTTTTATTTATTTTTTTTTATTTTTTTTTTATTTTTTTTTTTAATTTTTTTTTTTTTTTTAATGTTTATTTATTTTGGGGACAGAGAGAGACAGAGCATGAATGGGAGGGGCAGAGAGAGAGGGAGACACAGAATCGGAAGCAGGCTCCAGGCTCTGAGCCATCAGCCCAGAGCCTGACGCGGGGCTCGAACTCACGGACCGCGAGATCGTGACCTGGCTGAAGTCGGACGCTTAACCGACTGCGCCACCCAGGCGCCCCTATTGCTCTCTTTTTAATTGAGTTGAAGAACAGCTGGTCAAGATCTCCCGTTTGTTGCCAGCAGCAGAAGTAAGTGACCGTTAATAGCCAAGTAATGCATCTTATCTTTGCAGAGGTGATGATGAGGAATGCCATGGGAGAGTATGGTTTACTGTTAGCCTTAAGGTTTCCCTTCTTTAACAGTCCTTTAACCACATTTAAAATAAAATCACAAAGCTTATTAGATGGGCATGTTAAAAATAATGATGCTTCCAGGCCTCTTTCAAATAAGTTAACATTCTTTTTGAAACTTTAAATGATTCACTAATTGGCTTGGGCCAAACACCATAGGATCACCTAACAGGACGTCTGATTTTTCCAGATGATTTTTGGTGTAGGGCTTTGGAAAATAAAAGTTGGGACTCGAATTTTCAGGAACCAATGCTGACAGCTTCCTAGGGATAAGGTTCCTCAATGACATAATGATTCAACAGTTTATAGGTAATAATAATCCTTACCTGGATATTTCTTAATTTTTTCGAGGTTACAATCCCTTTGCAAATCTGACAAAAGGTAGGGATCCCTCTCCAGAAAAATGCATACTATTCATATAAATGCATAATACTAAAATATATTTTTAAAATTTTATTTATTTTTGAGACAGAGAGAGAGCATGAACAGGGGGAGAAGCAGAGAGAGGCGGGGAGACACAGAATCTGAAGCAGGCTCCAGGCTCTGAGCTGTCAGCACAGAGGCCGATGCAGGGCTCAAACCCACAAATGGTGAGATCATGACCTGAGCTAAAGTCAAATGCTCAACCGACTGAGCCACCCAGGCGCCCCTAAATGCATAATATTTATATAAAACCCTGCCTTTAATTAACTCTTACCATGGAGTCAATTAATAGAACTTCTACCTTATACTTTGGTCTAAGAAAAACCATCATTCATAATTTTCTCTTCGGCCTTCACATGCCATGGTGAAGGGCCAAGATTATTGAAATAAATACCCTAAATTATAATTTTTCAATGTAAAAACTAGATCTCCAGAATACTGAAAATGTGAAAAGAATAACAAAAAATTCTTTGATCATTTATTTAAGAAAAAAAAAATCAGAAGATAACAGAGAATGTTCCAAATGGGAGCCCAAGAATGACTTCTATATTACGTTATTAACAGGAAGAGGTCAGATTCTGGAGTCTGGCGTTGCAGTTAGCCTTTGTTCCCTACATCAGAGCAGAGAGGCTTTCAAATGTTCTACCGTACGCTGATAAAAGGACCTGTAAAGAAGGGGTGCCCTCAGGCAAAGAACTGGGAGAAGGAATGGAGATACGAGCTGTAAATTTACTGCTACAAAGATATGACTCCCTTTAGGTAAATGTAAAATTCATCTTCCTATATCCAACTGCATGGATAGGGAGAATGAATTTATAACATCTCAAGGTGAAAATTTCCCACAAAACCAAAATGAATATTGTTTAAGTGTATCTCAAGTAATACTACTATGCAATGCATGTGATGTATTAAAACAAGTCCTTTGTGGTTGGCCTGGAAATCATGCATAATGTAGCTTCAATGAGGAAAAGAGGTTCTGAGATTCAAGAAATTGACTTTCAAATGAACTTTTGGAATGTAAGCAGGGGAGTAACTGCACGCTATTAAATTCCACTTCATGTGGCACATAAGCTTACATAATCAGGTCCGCACACCTTTGATATCCACACTGGAAAAGAAAAATCCTGAATAGAAATGGTCTTGTTCTTAAAACTGGAGTTACAGAAAATCCTTTACAAAGCCTGACCTTCATAGTGAATGAAACTGTGGTGTAAGAACAAAGTGAAACTGAGAATTTATGCCACTTGTGACCTGGCTGTGCCACCTGTTCAGACACTGAATATATGCTAAGCCATATTTCTATTACCTATGAGATAGGAATAATACCTCATAGAGCTGGTGTGAGGATGACATAAAAAAAAAATAAGTATAAGAGTGCCTTGAGAACTAAATTTTTCAATTGATGTGATTGAGACTGGGTATATTGTTCTCAGCACCAAAAAGGTAATGGATACTTAATATTGATTATCATTTTTTTAGTCTATACAGATTGTCTTTGTCTTTGCTTTTACACTGTAAGTTGCATCAAAAGCCTGTGCAACCATTCAATACATTTGTATCCTTTGAAGCATTTCACATACAAAGCAGATAGTATAAATATCTGTTTTGATTTTTATGATAAAAATATTTCTCAAATCAATTGGGCATACCTTTCATATGTGTGCATATTTATATAAAATCTCTCCTAAATATCATTAATCAGTGTTCGTCTAAAGTTACTAATCTTATACCTGAGGTTGTGTTCAAAATCCTACTCTGTATAGTGTTCTTGTTACATGCACACAGGTAATGGTATTCATGTGTTCCTTTGCCTCTCTGAGAAACTGACTTGTTCAAACAGCTGGCTGAAGTTCAGGGAGTTTGACCAGGGTTTTATAATTGGAGGGATAGAGGAGATACTATAGAAAAAAAAAAAATAGGTTCCCACTATTCACTGGGGAGTGGAAAGGAGAGCAGTTCAAGTGTGATGATAATTATACAGCGTATTGCCAAGACTAAAATGAAAATACACAGGTCTTTGACATTGTCATTAGATAAGGAGATAGGGAACATTCAATGACAGGCACCCCGTTTCCTATACTCTGTCCTACAAATTCCTACTAGAATGTCTGTATCTTTAGATTTTTTTTTTTTTTTTTGGTCTCTCAACATTCAATAAACTCAATAAAATAGATAAAATTACCTTCATTTGGGAAATATATCTATGGTTTAAAAATCTCATCTCAAATTTGTGCGCCAAGAGGGGAAACCTACTTCAATCAAGCTGAGCCAAGTGTGTTGAAATCTTTTTCCAGAAAGTGCCATTGAAAATGTCACAAATGAATCTACCAGTCTCCTTAGCGTTAAGTACAACTGATATGTTCTGGTCTACACTGACTGGAATGACTACTGATTACTTAAACAGGGATCGGTTGCTAGGAGACAATTACCCAATTGCAAGGCTTTCTGCAACCCTGTCTCCCAGAGCTCTTGAGAACTGTCCACATATTTGTCCCAGAGCATTTTGGCAGCATCCTTCTGCACCTTCTGCTGAAAGCCAGTTAATTATGAGTCTTGTAAAGTCGGGTCTTTTAACCACCTGCCTTCATGATCAACGCAACCCACATGCTCAGACTTGAATAACATCATTTGGAATTGACTGCTGTTTTCCCTTTCTTTAATTTACTTTTTAAAAAAAAAATTTTTGTTATGTTTTTATTTTATTTTTGACAGAGATAGAGTGTGGGCAGGGGAGGGGCATAGAGAGAGAGGGAGACACAGAATCTAAAGCAGGCTCCAGGCTCTGAGCTGTCAGCACGGAGCCCGACACAGGGCTTGAACTCACGGACTGTGAGATCATGACCTGAGCTGAAGTCGGATGCTTAACCAACTGAGCCACCCAGGCACCCCTTTAATTTACTTTTCTACTTACTTTACTTTTCTAAGCTCCCAAACCTTCACCTTAGGCAACCCGAATGGACCAGAATTAGTGACTGAAACTGAAGTGGGAAATCAATTGGATGTGTAATGAGGTCAGAAGATTACTGAATCTACTAGGAAATTTGCTAAAATGTCCTACGACTTCATGTCAAGGCCCAGAGACCACCTTCCTAGGTCAGCAGCAAAGAGACCGAGAGAGGAGGTCCATTGCAGCCAATCAGGAATGAGTCTGGCCCAAGCACTTGCCATATGAGGGCCCTAAACATACCCTTTGTTTGTCCCTTGAAAGATAAAGTGTCTTGCTTTCTACTGGACATTATCTTTTTTCCCCTTCATTTTCCTTTATTTTGTGGGTACAACACTGCACAAGTTTTCCTTCATACTTATGGAGGGGCCCCAGCTGAGGGCTCCTGTTTTAGGTTCATGCTACCATGGCAGACAACGACCAGCAATTTTGTACTTTACTAAAACAGCACAGAATACAATGCAGAGAAGCTTTCCCTCTGAGTGAAAATATTCTGGCTAAAAGACATACTACCTTTTCAGTTTCAGATGTATCAAAGGTTTTAAAATAAAAACCTGTCACAGTTTCGGTTTCTCCCCAGCCTCAGTCCATCTTCTCCCTTGATGGTTGGTAGTTCTGTTCTGAGACACCCTTTCTTGGGAACCAGTCTGCAGCTGCTCTGAGGATGCTCCAGCCAGCACATGATTCACGTAGGAGATAAAGGGCTCCCAGTAAAGCCCAAGAAAAGCCCCCATGCAGATGCCTGGCATGCTTGTGTTCCTAGTAAGATGCACTCTGCTCTCTCCATCATCTCTCTCAGTCATCCTGAAGAATCTTTCTTCTCTCACTCCAGGACACCACGTTTCCCTTCCTACGTCTCTGACTGTCTGCTTGGGATCTTTGTTGTGATCTCTTCTGGTCCACCCTTAGGAGGATCTCCTAAGATGTCCTCTCAAGAAGTGAGAGGTACCATCAGATGTAACTGGAGTGTATGGCATAAAGTTGATTTGCTGGCTATATCAACATGGATAGCCAACGAGCACCAAATCACACGTTTCCCACTAGCGTCACAGAAGTTTGGCTCCTGTTTCAGAAGCTTCTCTGGTCCTTTTTCTGTCAGTGCCATCCTCCAAATTGCTCAGCCTTCCCAGCCCCACTTCTGAGTTGACCGTGTTCGTGACATATAGTAAAAACTTCTAAGGTTCTGGTTAACCGTCAAATCATAGTTATTTACAAACCCTTGTATGTCTAAAGGTTCCATCTATTTCAAAAAGCAGTTCATTTCTGATAATAACCAACAGATATATAGATTTTTACAAGTCAGATAAACTAAAATGGCTTAAGAAACGAACCCTGCGACAATTACAAGTTAGGCAGCTCTCCTACTAATATTTGCTCCTGGTGACCCATTTGGACCAAGCACAAGAGATATTAACATACGAAACTCCTTCCACCAATGCAGATAAGGTCTTGGACACACACCAGGGTATGAAGTTAACAAGCAGCTTCAACACGTTCACACATACACGGACAGGCACTTAGACACACATGTGAACACACGCACACCATGCTGCTTTGCAGGAACAGAGCAGGGTAGACCAGACAGCCTCAAACCAAGACGCCCATCACCTCATGGCATGGCAGGTAGCACGGGGACCATGCGTGAGGACAGGACTTCTTATTTTTGTCTCATCTGGAGAGCACACAGTGTTACCTGCTGTCTTTGGTAGGCAGAGAATGTTCTCTCCAGGTCTTCGAGGTCTAGAATTTTGAAGACTTTTGTATCATCAATTTCGGTCCATACTGTTCCTTCCAGTTTATTCTGCAAACATCAAGTTAATAAGTAATAAATACTAGAGTTTATGGTTATATACAAAAAGAACAGACGTGGTTATTTTTTTAAAAAGTGCTGCCACCCCCAATTTTTCATTCTACCAGATGCTCAAAGTGGTCTGGCTTCAAACAACATGTCATTTATTTCAGCTTTAACACTTGAAGTATCAGAGCTAGTGAGAACCCGAGTCCATACTAAGAAAATGAAATCACTTAACAGTCAGGGCTGTTTCCCTTTTCAGTGACAGCACAGTGAGCTGCTAATGTTATCCATTAAGGGGAAAATCAGAACAAATGGCTTACCTCAGGCAGCTTAGACCAGTTGAAGGATTTCAGGGCATTTGTGGGCTGAGGAATGTTTTTCTTCTTGAGTGCCAGACCCAGTGGAGCACCAGGAGGTGGCATGATCCCCCCTAAGGGAGGAGGCCCTGGGGGAGGAGGAGGGCCGCCTGGAGGAAGGGGAGGGGGTGGAGGAGGAAGCATTCCACCTGGCAGGGGTGGAGGTGGTGGGGGGGGGAGGAGGGACCCCGGGACAGAGGAAGGAAAGGGCCCCCCTGGGGCTCCAGGGGAGGGTCCACCTGGGATCGAAGCACAGACAGCTCTCTGAAAAGGTAAAAATAGGAAAAGAGAAGGTCAGTGGAAGAAGTAAATTCACTGGATGATTCGGAGTCTGAAACTTTGCCTAAAACGTATGTTACAGAGAAATTCACATTTCTGAGAAGACGGGTTTAAAAGGAGCAATAAATCAAATGGGCTTTAGGGTCTTCGTGGACTACTGAGTCAGCCCTTTATATGTGGCACGTTAGTGCTTGTCTGTATAGCACTCACGTATCCCTCACTTCTTATAGCATCCGAGTTTGGTTTTCATGAAATCAGTTTTCATTTTAAGAAGTTAACGTGGGGTGCCTGGGTGGCTCAGTTGGTCAAGCGTCTGACTTTTGATTTCGGCTCCGGTCATGATCTCACAGTTGGTGAGTTCGAGTCCTACATCAGGATCTATGCTGACAGCACGGAGCCTGCTTGGGATTCTCTCTCTCTCAAAGTAAATAAATAAAACTTAAAAAAAAAAAAAGTTAATGTAATCTCCTTTGATCTTATTAGAGAATCTGCATTTATTTAAATACACACACCCCCAACCCCCCTCTGCTGCCTGACTTACACGATGGCAGAGGGAGGAAGTCTTAAAACCATTGGGAGAGATCACCTTGGGATACCCAGGCAGAAGCTGTCTGCCTAAGGTAGAGGGGCTCCAGGGTAAGCGAGGCCCAGCAGCTGCTCAGAAACGAAGACCCGGCCCGTGGCCCCGGCCCTCACCCTGTTCAGCTCGTGGAGCTGTGCTGTGAGATCCGCCACCTGCTGCTTGACTTGCTTATGCTCGCTAGTCTCCTTTTCGAGCTTCTCTTTCATTTTATTTAAGGTCTGCATCATCTCCTCCTTCTCTTGGGTCTTGGCATCACATTCGCGCTCTTTCTTCTCCAATTTCTGTTGCAACTCATTGTGCTCTACACAAGAAAACAACGGGACGTGAAAACGGGACTCTTCAAAGCTGAAGTGTTTTTCTCTAAACAGAAAACTGGCTGAGGATGATGTGAGGCTCTTCATTAGGTAAATATTATTCCTCTTCTCCGTCAGAGGGAGTGACTTGTGGACTCAGTGGTGTTCGTGCTTGGAGGGGTCTTTAGGTGAACAACGTTATGGTTAACTACATCTTGTAAAATACTGAAGAAGAGACCCTGAAGTCACAGTCCTGAAGATGGAACACAAGGGTGAGCACCTATTTGTGGAGGATAATGGTGCCCGTTTGGTATTTAATTCAGGATCCTGTCATAAAAATGGCCCTTTAGCCACACTAGGGAAAATGAATATTAAAAAGGCTTCTTTTGACAAATTAGAAATGAGAACCAGAGAAGCCATTGTTTGTTAGCCAGGTTGCTGGCTTGTGTCCAACCAGCAGAGGGCTGAGAGGGAGGATCTTGCTCCCTGGGGATATGCTGATGCCAGACCGCGTCTGTCCTGACACCGAGTCCTCTCTCCCATTCTCCTCTCGGAAGGCTACCTGGACTTGAAGTATTTTATGCTTCTGGCAAATAGTCCTTAAAACTTGTGAAAGCAAATGCTATCAGATTCTCAGCATTAAAGACTTTAAGGGCAGAGCATGACAATCGCCACAATATGGGGAGAAAAATATTAGCTCTCAGCTGTAGTTTTACTAACTTCCCAATCCTGCTATAATGGAACGAGGCGTCCAATGGAGCCCAATGTTTACTTACATTGCCAATATGCCTGCTGACTCCAGCCCTTGCGGGAGTGAGGAGCTTTGGGAAAGAGGACTAATGAAGTTGAGGCTGCAGGTTTTTATTTCAAATACTTGGCCCCAATTCCTACTCTTTTCATAAAGTAAACCCACGAGAGATATAACCCACTGGGGCTGAGCTACACAGAATTGGTCTCTATTTCTGAATCTGATAACACATTTAAATTCTCGCTTTCTCCACCTCTTACTTTTTCTTTCCTGAGTTTGCAGAGAAGAGTTCACGCCACTGAAAGCCTTGAATTCTACCAGTCTTGAAGTTAAGGTGACCACTATTCATTCTGTGAATGAATGCATCCCTGACTTCTTCGGCGACGCGCCTGAAACCCACCTCACTGTATCCCATTTTCCTTCTTCTGTCTCCACGTCATTCTTCTTTCACAATTCTAAGACTTGAGACTCTTACGACCGGTCATTAAGCTTTGACAAATCCTGCTGTGCCTCAGAACCACCTCAGAGATTTTAACATTTCAGGAGCCCCAGACCCCATTTCTGGGAATGTCTTCTACAGGTCAGGGACAGGGCTTAGGGATTTGTTTTCAAACGCTCCTTAGATGATTCTGATGTAATGCCAGGTTTGGGAAGCTGCAGCCTAAAGGATTCTCCCTACAAAGGCGTTCATTTACCATCCATTTGCTAAGATCTTCTTGAACACTTACTACTGACTATGCCATAGTAGAGAAATTCTCCACCTTTCAGGGCCAGAGAACTCCCATCTCCTCACAGCCTCCACCCTCCGATTCATCATCGGGTGCCCTTTTTGATACAGCCTTGCTACTTGAAGACTTCAGAAAAGAATTAATTGTATCTACAGTATCTCCTCTTTTACACTCCACCTGTGACCTCACGTTAAACCGTCCTGTTCTGCCCACTGACCTTGGCCATTATTTCTCATCCCACCTCAGCCGCCTAAATCTACCATAGTCCCTATCATTTATAGTGCAATCAATATGGCACTATGTTAAAGTCCTTATATTTGTTTTGTCCTTTAATCTTTGCAACAGCCCTGCAAGTTAGATATAATCTTCAGCTTATAGAGGGGGAGGGTGGAGAGGAGGAGTCTGCATGCCTACGCATGCAGTCAGTGAGGAATGGAATTGAGACTCAGACCCAGAGCCCAGTGCAGGGCCTTGACACATAGAGGAGTTCAACAAGCCTGCACTGAGTGACCGCCTGAATGACTCCAAAGCTTCTGTCCTGGGTGTGCTCCTTAGCTTGCACACCCACATCCCTGTGCTCTACGTTTGCCCCTAAAGTATCACCTGACCATTTTCTCTTCGGTATCACCTCTCTTCACCCCAACTTTTGGTCAGTGTTTCTATTCTTTCTACAGCAGCTTCTGGAATCTATTTATAAAACGGTATACAGCAACCTCACCTGTGTGAGAGCAATCTGAATTCATATATGGGACTTCTAATATAGGTGCACTGCGTGTCTGGTATTTTCTGCTACCAGTGGTGGCCCTGCTTTTCTGCTCCACGGAAAAGGACAAATGTGATGAGGGAAAAGGAAATGCTTTGGCATCTCTTAGACCCTCTTTTCAACGCACTAAATATCGGGGGTGAGTGCTATTGTGTGTCACTGGCTGTGACTAAGTAAGTTGGACAAGGAAAAGGAAGTCAGTCGGCCAGCAGAGTGAAAGAGCAGAGGCCGGGAACAGGACTGTTTTCATAAGACGGCCGACTTCAAGTTGCAAGCATTTGGAAGGCAGAGGGTGACTTCTATCCATTCTGTGAGTGGCTGGCACAGTGATGGGTACAAATGACTTTCCTATCACTTGATGCTGAGTGTTAAGACCAAAGACATGCTCAAGTACTCACCAAGAGCTGGCCTAGTTACGTCTCATAATGCCTGTATCTACAATGATCGGTGATTTTCTATATGATTTCTCTTTTTATAACGGGTGCCAAACTAAGGTCATGTGGAGAATTGGGCTGCTGAAACCAGGTGGTCTGGGTTTCTGTTAAAATTCTGGGTAGTCCCCCTTAAAACCTAGTGTGCTTTAAAGAGCAGTTACAGAGTGGGGGGAGGGCTGGCATGAGTGGTAGTTAAGAAAATTTGAGTTAATGAATGCCAAACAGCAAATGCTACAAGCTTTTCAAAAAAAATTTACATAATTATAATAAAAGGATAAAATATTTGGCAATCAGCATGACAATTAAAATAGCTGAATTCGAGAGAAAACAGGGCAAAATGCCCTTAAGAGACAGAAAAAGAAAGGCTGTTGGATGCATTCAAGTCAGTAAGAAATATCAGTGCAAGTTTCTAAAATATACAGAAAGCAGAGTTGCCCAATAACCAAATACACGGCCGTTTCTCTCATCGGGTCCTCACTATTTACCTTTTCTCATTTTTTCCGCTTGTTCTTTCCACTGCTTAACTTCATTTTCATTGACCAACCTGTATGATAGTCAAAAGAGCATTCATTACAAAAACATAAAAGGACCGTTGCCAAAATGCATGCTCTTCTAGGTACAAAAATAGTCCTCTGCAGAAAAATCCTCAGCATGCTTGAAACCCATTTAAACCCAGATGTTACTCAGATACATTACATATGTATATATAGGCGCTCATATTTGACCTCTAGAACATTTCGGTTCTCCCAGCTGCTATTTTAAAGTAGGATAAAGTAAACGCCTTACATTGTGACTATCATCTCACAGACAGCAAAATCAGAAACTTACATTCGTACGACATTCTTAATGTTAAAGTTTTCCAAAGGCGTGGTGTCAGGGTCCTGTCCTTTGTCATTCTGAATAACTATCTGCTGTATAATCCTATCTAGTAGCAGCCAGTACTGAACGGTGTTGCCGCTTCTCTTGTCTAAAAAAGAAAAGAAGGGTGGAAAAATACTTCATGTTGTTTCTAAACTAGGATGAATATGTTTCAACAGCGGTCACCCGCCAGAGCCACAGAACCAGAGATGTTTATAACATCTGCACCAGCACTTCCCAAAGTTTCTGGAATTCTGACATGCGATGATCATTTACATGATTGAGAGGCACTTTCTACCCCTTTCTAAATGTGTTGCAAGGCATATATTTATTTTTAAAATCAAAGTAAGTTATAATTCATTTCATTTTTAGAATGTCATAATACCCCTTAAGCTGTGTGGAGACACGTTGGACTGTCACAAAAGCAAGGTTTGGAATCCCTGGTGTGCACCCAAGCTAATCAGCGCTGCTCAGAAGACAGAGCCCTTTGGATGATGTCCAAACATTCAAAAACACACATGTAAGTCACAAACACACTCACAAGGCATTTGGAGGCAGTGGTGCAGGATGGACATGAAGTGAGGGTAAGCTTCACTATGGGTCAGCCTCTTCCTGGTCAGCTCAAACATCTGAGTCGCACTTTTTGTGTCTATGTGAACCTATTCCGTATGAAAAAGAGATCTAAGTCAACGCCCGGTATCCTCAATAGCTGCAACGCAAGGTAAGCAAATCCAAGGCACGCACGGCTAATCCTGCACTTAGGTAGCAAAACAAAACCCGGATTTTGCTTTTCGGTTGTACCGGTCCACGTCAACTCAACACACGTTACGGCAAGGGAAGTCCATGAGTTCATGAGTTAAATCTGAATAATTGTGACCATACGTACCAGTTCAAATCTTTTGGCAAATTCTAGTTCATCTTCATTTCTGAGCATTTCGAAAAAATCTAAATGCCTGAAATCCAATAAAAGAGAAGCTATTAAAAGTAGAATGTCCTACAAACACAAGCACATAGGAATTAGGACATTAATACTAAGGCCTTTCCAAAATTGTCAGAGATAGCTCTAAAAGAAATAAGACAAAATTGTGAATGCCTTTGCTTAACTATGTTCTAAGGAAAAAAGATACTCTGAGTGAGATCACAGTAAGAGACAGGCTTCAAAGCCTAGGATGCCTAGTACACATAATTAATAAATGTTTATCAAATTCCAACACAACCAAGTCCAGCTTCTGCTCACAGACTTCTTTTATGGAAAAAGCAAATCCACTTGCCTGACTGATGAATTAAGATCACCAAAGAAATATTCATGCCATTCACCTACTCATTCAAATATTTATGGAGTCCCTACTATGTATTTTAGCAACTGGGGATAATAAGTTTTATGAAGACAAACGTATCAGAGTAAAGGGAATGAAAAATAATGGGAGGTAAGGTGAGTGGTGGACACACACTGGCTGGAACAGGTCTCTTGGCAGGGAGCAATAAGCAATTTGGACATCTGTAGGAAGATCTTTTAATGCTGAGCAAATACCAAGTACAAAGGCCCTGAGGCAAGAATATTTTGACATGTTCACAGAATATCAAAGAGTGCATGAACGAGGTAGGAGAGCAGTAGGAGAGATCTGAGAGCTGGTGGGAGATCTTAGAAATGGTAAAATGATTGCAAACAAGAGCCAATGAACAAGAAAGTGAAAATTAACTAATGCCTATCAAGGTGCCTCCAAGTTTTATAGTCAATTTTCATAATAGCCCATAAAACATAGTTGTCATCATCATCATATATCTTAGGAAAGAAAAAAAAAACACACAACAGGAAGATTCAGAAAGATTGAGTAACTTGACCAGAATATATAGCAAGTGAAAGAGGTAAGACAAGAATGTGGATTCAGCCTGATGCCAGAACCCACATGAGGTTCTCCACACAATGTGCTGCTTCCTTCACGGAGAAAGTCTTAATATAAAAGCATCATAGTTGAACTAACAGTCTGGGGCCAGCTCCTTATGCTACACAAAGGTCACATGTAGTTCACAGGCTAGCACTACACATACGGAAAAAGCTTGAGAATGATCTCAGATGAGAACAGTCTGACTTACCTATCTAATGTTGAATTTTCATGTTCCCTTAATTTATCTATTACAGGTTGAATTCCTAACATCAGAAATTCATAGCGAAGATGAAGTCTAAAGTCCAAACTTTCCTGAAAGTGAAAGGGTGATAAAATACATATTTATGCTTTTTGGACTACATAGTAATCTTTTTTTTTTAACATTATTCTTCAATAATACATGTTTTCAATAGCAGTATGGAAGGTTCTTACCACCCCAGCGCCTTGGCTCAGCACTGCGTTGATGAAGGACATGATGGCAGTCTTGAGACTCACTTCATCTCGATACCGCCCTGTGCTTTTATCCAAGTCATTGATTAATGTCTACCAAGGACACAAATATAGAAACAAAGGACTGAATCACTAATTGTACATTCATTTTATTAATCCTTATACTCAGAAGTCAATTTTTAAAAATCTTGTGTTTAGTCAGAATTACATGGATCTATAGAAAGCCATCTTTTATTTTTCTTAACATTAGTTCAAAAACCTTTCAAAATTCCTACATCACATACATCCATATATGTATGTATGTATGTGTGTGTGTGTGTATACACACACACACACACACACACACAATACATATTTTGTCTGCTTTGTCAACTCAGCTCTTTATATTTGAGCATAAATATGGTGACATAATCCCACTGTATATATTAATACTAAATCAAGAATGGTAACCTATAAAAATTTCAGGGAACACTGCATTTCATGGAATCAAAAGATATATGCTACATGATGTGTAGAAAGCAGGGCCACATTTTCAAGTTCAGTAAATCTAAAATCCCAGGTTGATTAACTATAGAAAGCATCTTCTACTCTGGTACTAAAACCCAAAAGGACAGAAAGATTGGAAGACATAGTGTGAGTAATCATCACAGGGGGAAATAAGTCATGTTCCCCCTTCAGGGCCAGGAAGGCAGCTGTCAAAAGGGGTGAGTGACCAAGTGGCAAGGGAGCACGCCCACCTGAAAGCGGGTTCTTTCACTGGCATACTTCTGGTAGTGCAGCATGGCCTGCAGAACCTTCTTGTGACCCCCGGGAACCAGGCACACGGCGCCCAAGATTTCCAGCACGGCCACCTTTGTTTTAATGTTCTCTGTGCTCAGACTCTGAGCAATCACGTTTATACTCTCAGAGTGAGCCAGGACATGAGCCCGGCCTTGAGAGTTGTTCATTAGCGCCTTTATACACCCAATGAGAGAGGTATGTATTCGAGACTCTGAGGTCTCGTAGTCCATGGTCTTTAGAAAGTTGAGAATACATGACAGGCCATCCAAGTCAATGAATCTGGTTACAAACCTGTCAGGAGAAGAAGGTTAAAATGTATCAGACTTAAGTTTATTTGGAATTTTCTAATAGCCCTTAATAGAAAAGTTTTGCAGGGACAGGAGGAAGGAAGACCTAAGTCCTGAGCACCAAAGATCGACACTGATGAAGTCTTCTTAATTCCTGGCCTCTTCCTCTGCACAAACCCAATGGTCAGGTCTCTCAGAAAGGTAAAAAAATCTCGATTTGAGATACAAAGATCTCAGCTGATACAAAGAACCAGTTAACAGATCATACAACCATAGAAACTCAGGAACAGGAAGACACTCAGAATATGTGTCTTAAGTTAAAGTCATCTGCGGATCCCGCGTTGTTATAGCATTCAGCCCCTAGATACCTTTACATTAACCCCTGACCCATATCAATGAATGTCAAAGAGCATCCTTAAATTCTAGAATTTTTGCTTGTCAAACAGATGACAATCTATATTATTAACATTCTGCAGCAAAACTCTTCTTTTGTAGGACATGCTGCTGGAATCCCAATATATAAAATAATAGCAATTCTTTGTCACTGCTCATTAATTTAATTGACATCTATAGTGCTTATTTACTGTAAAGTCAGTGAGAGTAATTCACAATATGCATATGCATTTGAAGTCTCTGAAAATTTCAGAAGTAACACAACTTGCTTATACAACTGCAGCAGAAATTTCCAAATTTATTTTGCCTTGGATACCCATTGACATCTGAGAATGCAAAACACACAAATAGGGAAACATTGATGTAGTTAGGATTGGCTAGAAAACCTGTGTCACACAACTACACAGAATTTTTGATAAGTCAATAGGTTTTTCTTAATATTTTATAGTTAAATAAAGAAAATGAAATCTTTATTTTTCCAGCCATTTCATGCAATCACACAACCCAGATGGAGCCCAATTGGTTGAATCAATTGGCTTCTTTCATAGCACCTATGTTAATGAAATGTAACTAGAAGCACCCAACATCTCACCAAACCTAATTAATGGAAAATGAAGGCGTGGGAGACACACAGAGAAGGCTGACTACCTATCATGGTTTTGTTTTGTTTTTTTTTTTTAATTTTTATTTATTTTTGAGAGAGAGAGAGACAGAGCGAGAATAGGGGAGGGGCACAGAGAGAGGGAGACACAGAATCTGAAGCAGGCTCCAGGCTCTGAGTTGTCAGCACAGAGCCTGACACAGGGCTGGAACTTACAAACCTGTGAGATCATGACCTGAGCTGAAGTCAGACGCTTAACTGACTGAGCCACCCAGGTGCCCCCATCATTTTTTAGTAACAGTTTTATTGAGATATAACTCACAAGCCATAAAATTCATACTTTCAAATGTACAATTCAGTGATATGCAGAGATGTACAACCATTGACATCATCTGATTAAAAAATTAAAAAAATTTTTTTTAATCTTTATTTATTTTTGAGAGAGAGAGAGACAGAGCGCAAGTAGAGGAGGAACAGAGAGAGAGACACACACACACAGAATTCGAAGCAGGCTCTAGGCTCTGAGCTGTCAGCATAGAACCCGATGCAGGGCTTGAATTCACGAACCGTGACATCATGACCTGAGTTGAAGTCAGATGCTTAACCAATTGAGCCACCCAGGCATCCCCCCCAATTTTTTTTAATGTTTATTTATTTAAAATTTTTGTTTAAGTTTACTTATTTTTGAGAGAGAGAAAGAGAGCACGAGCAGGGAGGGGCAGAGAGTGAGAGGGAGACCCAGAATCTGAGAAGCAGGCTCCAGGCTCTGAGCTGTCAGCACAGAGCCTGATGTGGGGCTGGAACCCACAAACTGTGAGATCACGACCTGAGCTGAAGTCAGACACTTAACCAACTAAGCCACCCAGGCACCACAATGTTTATTTTTGAGAGTGAGAGAGAGAGAGAGACAGAGCATGAGCAAGGGAGGGGCAGATAGAGAAGGAAACACAGAATCTGAAGCAGGCTCCAGGCTCTGAGCTGTCAGCACAGAGCCCAATGGAGGGCTCAAACTCACAGACTGCGAGGTCATGACCTGAGCTGAAGTCGGACACTTAACCGACTGAGCCACCCAGGCGCCCTGACATCATCTGATTTTAGAACACTCTAGTCATCCCCAAAAGACCATTTCCCCCTCACCCCAATCCTAAGCAACCACTAATCTTTCTGTCTGTATGGATTGGCCTTTTCTGGATCTTCCGTATAAATGGAATCATACACTATGTTGCCTTCTGTATATCTGGCTTCTTTCGCTTTGCATAAATATTTTCAAGGCTCAACCATGTTGTAGCATGTATCAATATTCTATTCTATTTCAATATTCTATTGTATTCAGGGCCAAATAATATTCCATTGTACGGATATATCACATTCTATTTATCCATTTATGAGCTGATAGAATTTGGGTTGTTTCTACTTTTTGGCCACGAGGAATACTGCTAACATGAACACTCCTGCATGGGTGTTTGTGAGACAGGTTTTCATTTCCCTTAGCTATATACTGAGGAATAGAATTGTCAGGTAATACGGCGATACTACGTTTAACAGTATGAGCGACTGCCCAACTGTTTTCCAAAGTGGCTGAACCATTTTACATTCCCACCAGCAGTGTACCTGCAACGAATACTTGCTAGTCTCTTTTTTTATTTTACCATCTTTACAGCTGTCTGCATATCTTCTAATTGAAGAAAATCAATTCATTCAATGTTCAACGATTAAAGTATTTCACTTATGTTCAATTGCATGCATTTAAGACATCCTTGAAAGTTTGGCTATTTCAGGAAAAAAGAAGAAAGAAGGGTAGAAAAGAAGGGAGAAAAGAAGAGTGGTAAGTAGCACATGCTACCCAGAAAAGAATTACCTCATTGGTTTTGTCCTCAGTGCTGTTTTCAAACTCTCTATAGTTTTACTTCTCTCTTCTTCCTCTTCCTTCTCTAAAGCCAGGAGAGATTTTCTCTATGCAAAGAAAATCGAAGTTACCTCTTCAAATTCTATGATTTAATTAGGGTACAAGCAAGACAAGCCTACAGATTACATGCTATTATCACTTTTAAGACAAATAAATAAGTAATAAATCTATAATCAAGATAATTACAAAACCAAAATATGGAGTAAAAGTACTAAGAATTTCAGATTTATTATCTCTGCCAGAGGTTCTTTCAAATTATAAAGCTTTAAGAAACATTTAGAAATCTTCGGTACAGATTGCAGTTTGTCTGACTATAGTTGTTAATGACTCTGCAACTACACTCTAATGAAGATATAACTATTTATATTTTATAGAAAGAGGATTGGGCCTGCAGTTAAATACAGTATTCTGGCAACTAAAGTTAGTAACATTATCACACTATCAAACCAAGGCAATATGTGTAATCCTCAAGCCAAAAAGTGTAATCTTTTACACTTTTTGTTACATTAAATTATTTAAGAAGGGCAATGAACTCCGATACGATACTAAGTTGGACAATTCCTTCAGACTAAGATTTAAGCTTTAGAAATGATTCAACGCCATTTGGAAATTTGGCTACAGAGTGTGTGTGGGTGGGTAGGTGGGGGGGGTGGGTAGGTGGGGGGGGTGAGTGGTGGTGGTGGTGGTGGTGGTGGAGGAGGAGGAGGAGGAGGAGGAGGAGGAGGAGGAGGAGGAGGAGTGTGTTTACGCTTTCCCTACACAGGGATCTTTTGAGCAGTGCTTCCCAAACTTTAACGTGGACACGAATTATCCGAGGACCTTGTTAAAATGAGGGTTCTGACATGGTATGTCTGGAGTGAAGCCCGTGGTGCTGCATTGCTGACTAGTTTCCATGTGGTGCTGATGCTGCAGGTATATATGGACCTCACTTTGAAGAATGAGGCACAAGGAAGCAGGCCTCGGCTGACATCACGGCCATGGATGCCAGTCAATTTTATACTTGTTGAACAGTCTTTTCTAGTCCTTTGAGTCCATGATCACTTAGTTGTACTAAAAGTATCCCCAAATCTTAATGGCCTCAGGTATACTCCACCCACAGAACCACTGGTTCCTTGTCTTCATCCTATTCTGAACATGTGCTTTTCTAATTCAGTCTCCCTACCTGTTTCTAATTCTGATTAAGTGCATGGCTGGGAAACAGTCTGGAGTATTGCTTGGGGGGGGGGGGGGCGGGGGGTTGGCTCTTAATCATGTGTCTCAATGATCCAGTCTCTCCCTTTCTTTCAGGACCACAAATCATCCAAGGGTGGCTTTACTTACTTCTTTTAAGTTAATAGTGTCAGCACTGAGTAACTAAATGTTAACTGAAGCCTAAATTTGACTTCATGACTAGGAGGGGGTAAACCTCCAAACAAACAAATGTATCAGTATCATTTAAGGCAACTGAAATAAAAATCCGTAAAATCTTGTTTTTCAAACTGGTTATTGTTTCTGCTGACACTGTCCTCTTGCTTGGTGATGCGCCTAGACAGCTGTGACCAATGGATGGTAGGGGAAGAGGCTATGTGCAGAAATAGCCAATAAATTTCTTCAGAGCTCTAGGAGACGTATTCCCTGGAAAATTCAGCATGAATCCAGCCAAGTATGTTTAATCCCCTAAGGCAAAGCTGAACTTGTTTAGACTCTTAAGCAATCACTTTTTGAATCTGCAGCTCAGAATAAAGCCGTTCATGAACATCACCGCTCGTTCCTAAACTTAATCACACAGAGACATACATTTCTTATTATGGTTCACTAATTCTAAAGAAAGATGTATGTATTTACTCTTTTAACAATCTTGGAGAGGGTGAAACATCTGAATCAAGACGGACTACATTAAGTCTTTCCCTAGTAGAGCTGGGAGATTTATGAAAAGTCAAGAAGATTAAATCGGAATTTCCTTTCCCAGTATAAGGACCATTACCTTCCTCTCAAAACAGAGGTGACATACTCTTTTCTGCATGTGATGCAATTAGACTTGATTCTAAGACTGTGTTTGTTGTACTGAGAAAACTGAGGATATGTATATGGACGTGTCGCTGTAATGTGACTTTTCAACATGATTTATATAAAGTCGAAAGTTTTCAAGTTTCACATGTAGGAAGAAGGCTTGGTTTGCAGCTTTTTGTAGAAAAAGAAGCTATGCCCACCTTTCTAAAGATGGCTGCTAGGCTAAACATCTAGCGTGCACCTTGGTCTACACAGCCCAGGTTGTGGTAGCCTCCTGGGGTGCTCTATGCACTTACCAAATCCCTGCTCACTTGAGAGGTGGGCAAAAGACAAAGTGTGCTGACAGAGGATGTTCTAATGAAGGCTACTAAGCTTACATTGGAACATGCAAGTCTGAGAAAGAAGGACAAACCAAGCACAGAAATCATTCTTGGCTGGGAGTCTGGAACCAAGCTCCTGTTTGAGACATTTCACTGGTGTGAAGTCAATAAGCCAGTCGGCTAAGCACGCTGCACTTCACCTCACATCTTCCTCCTTGAGAGCGCAGAGGAGAAGCCACATACAAAGGAGGGCCAGGTCCTTTCGAACCTGTTGGGCTGTACTTTTATTACACTGTTTTTCACTCTTTAAAAGCCAACGGATCACTCAGGGGTCCTTTCAAGAACAAAGCATTCTTGTGAAGAGGCTTACGTAAAGTAACTGAACTTGTTCCACAAACGGCTTCGCAGACCAGTAAGTGCTGCAATTCTCGACCTGGACAGTTCATCAGACTCTGGAGGCCTTAACGGAAACAGATGCCTGCCCCACCTCAGAAAAGTTGGAGGCGGGGTGGGGGTGGGGGAGGGTGGGATCACCAGGCCTCTGGTACTTGCCAAAGGGTTTTAAAAACTGAATTAGTGAAAGGCAAATTAGAAAGGAATCTGTGAGCTCAGACTGATACGTTTAAATTCCAGCTCTACTGTTTCCTAATTAGATGACCTTGGGCAAGGTAACCTTTCTCCAAGTCCTGACTCCTTATCTATCAACAGCACTTATAGCACCGGGTGCTTATAAGGATTTAAAACAACATATAAAGTGCCTGTTATACTGCCTGTCACAAGCTTCACACTCAATGGCAGTAGGTGCTGTTGATGCCGAAGACAATGGATGATAACAATGTGGATAATGCCCCTCCAACAAATCTCTAAGCTAGAGAGCTCGAGTCCAGCTGCCAGGCCATGAAAGGATATGGAAGAGCTGTATGTGTTTCCAGTCCCCAGGGACAATGTCTCGGGATTTCTGCTGGGTGTCATTGGGACTTCTCCAATACAGTTATCAGAGAGATCAGCCAGAACTATAGGAGGAGGTGGTGGCAACACATTTGGTGAGAAAGACAGAAAATTCAGCATAGGGTTTTTGGTCTCATCAGAACTCCTTGTTCTTTACATATGCAGGAGTTCTAAGGTCTCGTTGACTCATGAGCTGTTACTGCTTTTTGCCTTTAACCCTAGACAGATGCCAGCTCTGTTCTTAAAGGAGCATTAGAAAGCTTTGTTAGTTGTTAAACACAAAGAATAGCCAAGTGACTGACGATTTAATTGCCTTGAGACACTCTTGGAGAGGACTTCGGATTAGGAAACAAATATAATTAAAATGTAGATGACTCATGAATGTAGCAAAAGGTTGTCCAAGGAGCTGGCCAAGGGAGAAAGGAGGCTCTTAAAGAAGTGCCTCATATTGGCACATCACAGACCTTCTAGTGCAGGAAATGAGCCAGGCTGACTCCATACAAGGCATGGATTAAGTCACTAAAGGACAAATTAACCTAACTGCCCCCAAAATTTGAAGGAAAGAAAATGCCATGGTACTTAGTACTTCTCCATTGATAGAAGTGAATTCATTAACGAAGAAGCAACTTCCCTTGTTACATCAAACAATGCTGACTTAATTAGAAAGAAAGACAGCCTGCCCACAGCTCTTTTTTTTCCCCCACTCTAACAGCCAGGAACAAGAATTGAGAATACAATCTTCACACTAAGGAAATGTAAGTGGCTCTAAATTATTACTGCTTAGGTGATACACAGAAAATCCCTGATGGTCACCACAAGCCTCGCATTCTGCTAACATATTCATACAAATGCTGAGATCACCCTTTTCTCATTTCTGCCACTGTGCAAGATGCCTTATCCTGGATGGCTGTGGAGATTATTTTCTGCTTTTAGACTAGAAATCCTCAGGGCAAAAGCTTAGCAGTTTCTTCTATAATTTATACAGCCCCATTCACATTTACCAGGCTGTTTATTATTCATTGTGCAACAGCAGAAGTATCTTCAAAGGAAAAACTAGAAAAGAGGAAGTTACTAAAAGTGAAGCCCTCTGAAAGTTTAGTAAAAGTGGGAGTGATTCATATATTCTAGCCAGTTTTTAACGTTTGCAGCAGAAGCAGCAGCAAAATATTAGACAATGTTTTTAAAAATGTCTGCCCTAAGTCTTAAGAAGCTAACTCTCCAAAAAGGCTCAGCGGGAGGAGGAAAGGAAGAGGTAGAGGAAAGTATTTGTCATGGAAGCTATCATTTTGCTTGGATATTATAAACTCAAAGTTGAATCTAACAGAGAGACTCTTAAAATCATGAGACTGTTCCACTGTGGGCAATCTCCGGTTTTTATCAACATGAGCAGGATTTGAGCTGCTAACACTCAGAAGTTGACGACTTGTTTTCTGCTGCGTATCTTAGCTGGGATCGATAGGTGCCCTTCAAGCTGCTCAGAACGCTGGTATCACAGAGACGTCCGTGTGATAAAGATGCGTATTTCAGATACTGAGAATGGATTTCAAGCAATTATTTAACCAAAGATTTCCCACGGACATCTCGGCATAATTAGTGTGCTTCTTCATTCAGCCACCTATTCCATAGACTCCTTTTGTTAATTTAACAGAGTAAAAGAGTACCTGGCTGCCCTGTGAAATCAAGAATCCAGGAACTTAGTAGGCAAGTCCTCAGTGAAAAGAGAATGGGAGAAGAGAGAAGGAATAGTTTCATTGCATTACCTTTAAATGGTATTAACTTGTAGAATAGTGCTGCTATAACAAAGCTCCAGATGATCAGTAAGAGCAATTGCAAGTTAAAGTTGAACATAAGCCAGAGTTAAGATTACATTTCCTCTTATAACATTAAACTCACTTGTATTTTAGTGTGTGCTGATTTTATGTAAAACATATTGGAAAAAAATCATTTTGCCAAGTACCACTTCTGCCCTCCTTTCCCCTGCCCCCTGCAGCCGCCACCAACACTGAGTGTTTGGAATGGAGTTTGGAAAGATGATGACATTTGGTAGTTCTTACTCAAGAGAATTTCCGGCGCAATTGTGTGACAAATTTGCATTTTAAATTATGCTACTGAACAGAAAGTATACCTACAGCAGCCATGGAATTGAGCTGATCAATGTAGAATTCAGGCCAACTTGTTGCTCCCTTGTTTTCTTCCTGGTCCTAGATAGAAAGAAAAAAAAGTAACACACAGCCAGATATGTACACACAATGGCCATAAGCACATCTGACTTTCACAGCATCTAGGCAGTGGCCTACATAGAAGACATTAGAAGACAACGAGATCGAAGATATCTGTCTTCAAATGTTGGCTTTAATCAGCTGACTGTCCACTTGGCTAGACACAAGACAGTGCGAAAGTCAGAGTTAGGGGTGACAAGGGGACATTTTCTGAACCATGCATCAAGAGAAATTTACTATTTAATCACTTTTGTAGCATATATGTTTTAAAAACTGTAGAACAAAGGGCATAAAACACTGTATTATTTTCAGGTGTACAACGTAGTGATGCGACATTTATAAACAATACGGAATGGCAACCACAGTAAGTCTAGTTACCATCTGTCACCACAAAAGTTGTTACGGTGTTATTGACTGTAGGAGGATTGAAGTGGGAACTCAGCCACACCATGTTATGATACTGCTTTCCTTCGGGGACACAATAGTACTGGGAAGGGCACAGTGTGTTTTGTGAGGACAAAGGATCTCACAAAGGATCTCTGTGTCACACTGAGGACAGTATTGCTCAATTATATGTCTGGATGAAATCCACAAAAGAAGGAAAGTTGTCTTAAAAAATGACCACAGGATTTGGCCAGCTGTTAATTAAACTTTTTTAGTTAGTTTATTCAGACTCCAGAAGACAGTAAAAATTTTGAAGGGTTTCATTTGATGTAACCAAAACTAGGTACTGCTTCAGATGAGAAGGTAGAACAAAGCCGGACAGTGGATGGAAAGTAGTAAAATGAACACACATTACTCATCTTACAAAACAGGGTGACATGAAGCCAGCACCAGGGCCCTCAGGGCTTCTGTGGATGGCAGCTCCCTGCCAGCCTGAACCCTCACCTCCCCCCAAAATTAGGGGGCTGTGGCTTCGGCTCCACGGCAACACTGAGTTCATCAGAAGACGGCATTGGAGTTGGGGCTTTCCAGGCATGTTTGCAAACCTATGTGGCTGTAAGTCATTTGTGTGATCAAACAGACTCAGAGGGCAATTTCAGTCTTTAGCTTCACATTCAGAGAACACCTTGGTACAACTGCTATTCCCTGTCCCCTTGGGGAAGGTGCTGGGCCAGGTACATTGCTACAAGACAATGAAGTAGTCACTACCCATTAACTGATGTCAAGAATCTCAGTCCTTGAGATAGCAGTTTCAAGGTGGGACTTTTCATTTCAGTCCTATACTTTATCTCAAAAACACTTTTTCTAAGCAAATCTTTTGAGGCAGGTCTATGGGGTGAGATAAAAGAAATGTCATTTCAAAACTATTCTTTTTTTAAGTGTATTTATTTGAGAGAGAGAGAGAGAGAAAATCTCAAGCAGGCTCTGTGAGGTTAGTGCAAGAGGGCCCCGTGAGGCTCAAACCGGCAAAACCGTGAGATTATGACCTGAGCCGAAATCAAGAGTTGGATGCTTACCCAAATGAGCCACCCAGGCGCCGCCCCACCAGCCCCCCCCCCCCCCGCCCGTGCTTTTAAAAAATGTTTATTTGTTTTTGAGAAGGGGAAGGGACAGAGAGAGAGGGGGACAGAAGATCCGAAGCAGGCTCTGGGCTGACAGAAGAGAGCCCAAGGTGGGGCTTGAACTCGAGAACTGTGAGATCATGAGCTGAGCGTAAGTCAGAGGCTTAACAACTGAGGCACCCAGGTGCCTCTCAAAACTATTCTTTAAGTAGTCACAAAAAGAAGGCAAAGTAATCAGTGCTTACGGTGCCTTAAAGGCTGGCAGTAAAGAATATCGGAACTCATCTGGAGACTGAACAAGCCAGATGATGGGGACAAAGGCTATAGCAGCAGCTTTGAAGTTAGACTGTATTACACTTGCACGGTTTTAAAAAGCTTAAGAAATCTGATGAGTTTTTAGAACAGTCCTTGACTATTATTTAACATGTTAACAAAATAGTTACAATGGCAGTGTAAATGCTGAACCCTTCTCTCCTCCTAAAATGGAGAATTAAAGTTAGCAAAACCCCAGTTACCAGTGCATTCAGCAAGCCAAAACCCACAGTGGTAGCCAACGGTATTTGAGCCTATAAAATGAAATAGAAGGTGCCAGGTCTTTCTAGTCCCTCAAACTAGGGCAAATGTCCAAAACTACAACAAAATTCTGTCCCCTGTCTGGGGTCCCACGAGAGCCCATCTGTTGTAAGCTTAATAGTCACAGTTAACAGAGCAGGAGACCATTTTAGAAGCTGAAGATTAGCATAGGGAGAGAAATCTTTACACTTTGGAAATGCTTTAATAATGTAAACATATTAAGAGTAGACCTAGATACTGTAGTCAAAATAGGGGGAAGACAGCTTCATTTTTATTTCACATGCCTCAGTGCTGAGAAAATCAAATGAGCTAACGTATATAAAAGCTTCTCGTAAAAGTACTGTTATCACTATATTCCTGGGGGTGATCCTCAGAGTTCTTCATTTTGGCAACGTGTCTCCAGTTTCCTCTGTGCGATCCTGGTTCTTCTACACAGATGTGTGCTCCAGGAGCCAAGTGAAACACATCTGCGAATCAACTCTCTCTTCCTATGTCGTGCGGCTGCTGTTATGCAGAGACACAGGCCGGGAAGAGATGCATGCAATTGTTCTCGGGAGTCCCCCCCCCCCCCCAAAAGAGCACGGGACACTGAGACACGCCGAAGGGAAGACTGTCTCCTAAGAAGTCCGTGAAAGAAACTGCTGATGAAAGTACATGTCTGATGTTCCTGGGAAGCAACTGGGTCCTAGGTGTTACCAGCCTCTGACATGTGTTCTTCTTTGAACGATCTGCCTCCCTTCTTTTTTATTTGTTATGGAGAAACAAGTGGAAAAATAAACAAGATTGCATAAATTGTCTCAGCTGTAAGGGAAGCAGCAGCAGTAATGACACATGCACAGCCTATTGTGTCAAAAACCGTTCTACACACTGTGCTCTTCATGTGATCTACTGGGTGGGGCAGGAAGTCACCGCACTCATTTTAGTGAGAAGGAAACAGGGGCAAAGAGAAGACGGGTGAGTTGCCAAAGGTCCCCCCACTAGAAATTCAGGGCCAGTGAGAAAAAACCAGGGCAACCTCTTTCCTAAGAATAGACCTCAGATTAATCACAAGCAATACATACTGAGTGAGAAACTGGCCTTTCACTCTTTTTTTTAAAATTTTTTTTTTCAACGTTTATTTATTTTTGGGACAGAGAGAGACAGAGCATGAACGGGCGAGGGGCAGAGAGAGAGGGAGACACAGAATCGGAAACAGGCTCCAGGCTCTGAGCCATCAGCCCAGAGCCTGACGCGGGGCTCGAACTCCCGGACCGCGAGATCGTGACCTGGCTGAAGTCGGACGCTTAACCGACTGCGCCACCCAGGCGCCCCTGGCCTTTCACTCTTAACCACCTTATTGTATGAGAAACTCAAACATGGTTAGTGGCCAGAAATGACTGCTTTTCCCCAAATCTTTATTGCTATTTTTGCTATATTCAACATTTCTGAATATCACCCTCATTCTGAACATTATTCTAAGGTCTGATGTCCTGCTTGGATTAGCTCTGATCCCTCTCTCTAGACTTTTTCTGCGGGAACTCTTTGGCCCCTTTATCAATGCCTTATCTATTTAGATGCATGCATACAGACAGCACTTACGAAGCTTTTCCCTAACTTGTTCTCCTGTTCCATTATCCACCAGTCTAACAGCCGCCTTCATGGGGATTTCTCAAGACTGCGTGAAGATGAGCTGTGATAGCACAGAGCAGTTCTGGACACTGGAATTGCAAACAAATCCCTCCTTAAACCATATACATCTAACCCTGCTTTTGATTATTGCCTTGACTGATCCCATTAGAAATTTTCTCTAATAAGCGAGATTATTGGTTTCATTCTATATTCTTTTAAAAAGTTCTATTTTCCCCTTTTAAAACAGATTGTGGGTATGATGCGCCTGGGTGACTCATTTGTTTAAGTGTCAGACTTCAGGTCATGATCTCATGGTTCGTGGGTTCGAGCTCTGTGTCAGGTTCTGTGCTGACAGCTTACAGCCTGGGGCCTGCTTCATATTTTCTGTCTCCCTCTCTCTTTGTCCCTCCCCCACTCACACTCGCTCGCTCTCTCTCTCTCTCAAGAAATGAATAAACATTAAAAAAAATTTTTTAATTAAAAAAATTAAAATATTGTGGGTAGCACTTAATGACACCTAGAGAAGGTTTGCCCCATGAGAATACAAATTCTAGCAATCACATTAAATCCTTTTTTATTCTACCCATAGAATGGATAATTTATATTAAAATCTAGTTTTGATTCCTTTTCAAAGTGTTACAAACATTTATGCTTCTATGCCTATCTTTAGGTCTATTAATTAGCACTAAATTGATATCAACATTTTATGTTAGTAATCATCAGAAAATTTAACATTTAGATAATACTTGCAAACATCACTTATTTTCAGAGCGATGGTATGGTGGGAAAATGCCCAGATTGGCCATCTGAAGATGAGATCCCAAAACCTACTTTTTGGTGTACTTAATCAGTATTTCTTGGCAAGTTTAATTATCTCTGGGCCTCATTTTTCTCTCTCCAAATCAAGAGGGTAAGACAAGACTGTTTCTAAAGTCCCCATAAGCTGTAAGCTTCTATGGAATTCTAATAGTGGTCACAGAAAACCAGAGTGTACTGTACTCAGGTTGAGGGCCCAATTTCTTAAAACAAATCATTTTTTAAAATTTATGTTGTTCAGTGACCCAATTATTTAAAACACTTAACTTTCAACAGCTACTTCTTGTATAAGGTAATTGGCCGGGGGGGGGGGGGTGCCCAACACTAGTTTTACTATTTCTTTAATCCAACTCACTCTGTTTCCTTGGTAGGTTGACACCATGAATTAGAGGACATTGATAGACAAGACCTGCCGGAGGGACACCCCGAGCTTTGCTTTCTGCCTGACTAGCATTAAACTCTTTTCTTGTTATCTACTTTTCTTCCATTGTCAAAACAAAACAAAAACCCTTTGGCTAGAAAACGAAACTGGTATGGCACAAGGGACAACCAAGAAATTGACGTTTCAAAAAACCAGGCTTTAATTAACCAACTCATTTAGAAGATAAAAAAAAAAATACACACACATCGGTTTTCTAACTTGGCCTCATTTTCAACTGGTACAATTTTTTATTCCAAATCTCTGGTCAGTGGCTAGTGAAAAAAATTCTAAGAGGGCCTCCCCGATTCTCTTAAAAGGCCTAAGAGTACATTTATTTTTCTCCACATCACTTTGCCCACAAGAATAAATTTTGCACTATTTCTTTGTACTCTTCCTGAGGTAAACATTCACAGATATGTCCCAGACTTCTGTCTCTCATTTTGTGAATCATCTCTACCAATCCAAGCTGGCTGTGTTCGTCTTCCATCACCAACAGAAATATATTCGAATCTTCAGCCACTCACTACTTATGGTGATGTATAGGCAGGCAAGTTAAGTAACCTTCCTATATGACTCCGTTTTAGTTAAGTAACCTTCCTGTATGACTCAGTTTTAGTTTCCTTATCTGTAAAATGGGTGCCTACTCCGCAGGGTCATTGTGAAGATTCAATAGGTTATTACAAGTAAAGGAAGCACCGAGAACAGTACACACAGAACATGCTTAATAAATGTTAGCTAGGATGGTAAGGATACTGTTCCAAAATCTCCAGCTATGACCATTCTTTTTTTTTTTTTTTTTTAATGTTTTATTCATTCGGAGAAAGAAAGTGCATACAAGCACATGTGTGAGCAAGGGGGAGGAGCAGGGGAACACGAGAGGGGGAGGAGCAGAGAGAGGGGGAGAGAATCCCAGGCAGGCTCCACGCTGTGAATGTGCTGCAGCTATGGCCATTCTAAGTCCTTGTTATGCTAGGACTGTAAAAATCAGACCAACCGGTTCGGAGGGACATTTGGCAGTAATTGTTCAAACTGGAAACCACACACACAGCCTTTGACCCTCCTTTAAGTCTACTTTCAGGAAGTCAGCCCACAATTGTATATTTACACTGCATAGATGTATACTACAAAGATCTTTTTCACTGCAGCGCTGTTTGAATCAGCCAAATAACAAAGCGAACAAATATATGGAAAGGGAGATGAGTGAATAAATTACTTTGTGGCAGTAACACAGAATGAAGTAGAATTATGTAATGACATTCAAAATGGCCAAATATAGTATGGGAAGGGGGGAGGATGCCTCAGAATATGATTTCTCATCTGTAGAAAAAACATGTACACTTAACATACAAACATTTCTGGAAATATATACAGGAAAATTGAACAATGGCTACCTTTGGGTAGCAATAAGAAAGGTCTTTCACTCTAAACTGTTGTACAATTTAAACTTCTATTTTGCCGAGTATATGCACTATCTTTCACAGTTAAAATAGAAGCACTAAAGCTCTGTATGTTCTGTTAAGACAAGTGCTTTTTAAGATGTTCTATGTAACATGAAATGCATCATCAAGTCAACAAGATCCCGTGACATTTGGGATGTCTCTGTTCTCTACACCTGGGGCACCACCCTGCTCCCCACAGCAAATAAATCATTGTTGCACTCTATGTGAACTAATTTGGATGTAAATTAATAAAATTTAAAAAAAAAAGAAATCAAAGAGCAAAATTAAAAATAAAAAATAAAATAAATAAAATTTCCTTTATCAGACAAAGAAATAAAATAAAAAAATAAAAACATTTTGCTACTGTCTTCTCACAGGATTTTCTACTTCTAAAACACACTACAACCCTAATATCAAATGTTTATGCAAAGAAATTTTATGATTTGGACTAAGACTTATGTACTCGAAGGATATTAAAATTTTTGAAATTTCCACACTTTCATTTTTGGGTGTGAAACAATTTCTTAGTAGCACCTAAAGTCTTTCAGTGAGACTCAAAGCACAGTTTGAAAATTAAGTCTTTAAGAATGACTTCTTTTGAAATTACCACCGGGCAAATTTTTAATAGGATCATTTTCCAAGTAATAATATGTAAGAACTGGTAGAGTTTTTCTTCAGTTTCGCATGCTGTTAGTAAGACCCAAAATAGGCTGTACAAAGGGCAATTAATTGCAAAGGACGTGTTTTGTGGTTGTTCACGAGACCACAAATCACAGGCTGAAGAATATGCACTTGGCCAACTAAAGCCATAAATCTCCACGTTCACTGTTACAAACCCCTGAGATTCTTAGAGAATACTTGTGAAAGACACATTCTTTCACTGACTATATTGGCTAAAAATCCTCTAACAACGTATACGAGTACCATCGACTCAACGATAGGAGAGACGTATTAAGATTTAACTAAATGAACTTCAACAGCAGAAAGGCATTGTTTCGGTATGATACAGAGTAGAGTTCATTCTGGTCATTTTTATCATAGGTAAAGGTAACTAAATACTAATCAAAGCTTGTTCCACTTATAAAGAAGACACTACTAGAAAACATGTTAACTGTGATTATATATAGGATCAAGAAATCCTATCCCTTGTTAATGATCAAACTAGTTACCTGTTGCATTAAATTGTCATTACTATTTTGGATGTCGTGGACCCAGCCCCATATACTGATGAATGAAACAGGTGTTAAATAAATTTACACCTAGAATTTTTACAGAATACTAACGAGAAAGGGGCAGACAGGCCAAGATATTTTATCCTATTAGGTATGACTCCCCAATGTGTATGTCCTCTAATAAGCTCAAGTGAACGACAGGAAACAGGTCCGAGGAACAGGGAAGGAAGAGCAGGTGGGATGGAAGGTGGAAAGTACTGTGTGGAAGACCTTGCTAATAATTTCTGCCAACTTTCCCTCCTGACTCAGTAACAGCGTAATCAGCATCCTCTCCTAAGACGGTCACGGTGGAATAACCTGACAGACCAGGCGCTGGCCAGCTTCTTCCGTAAAGGCCCCCATAACAAAGATTTCAGGCTTCGGGGACCACGGAGTCTGTTGCGACCACTCGGTTCTGCCACTGTACGGTGTGAGAGCAGCTCCAACTATGCTCGGGTGAAGGAGCACTGCCCTGTGTCAGTAACGCTTTATTTACAAAAACAGTTAAGTGGCTAGATTTGGCCCACGGGCCATAGTTTGTCACCCCCTGTGGTAGAATAAGCCTGGCTCTCAAGAGGGCAAGGGTGCATCACCGTTCCAAGTTGGTCATCAATTATTTTCCAGGTTTTCTCCTCTCCTTCAAGGCACTCCATCTGCAGTGAACCCTGGCTCTAAGTTAGGATCAGCTCCTCAAGTATGGGGAATTCGCCCAGGAACTGGCCCTGTTGTCTAGCGAAGAGGCAGGACCTGCCCTGCCTGAAAAGTCCACCTTCTTACCAAGCTCACTATACCTTGAAAGTGGTTTAATCCTCATTTTTAAAACCGCATGTCGGGGCGCCTGGGTGGCGCAGTCGGTTAAGCGTCCGACTTCAGCCAGGTCACGATCTCGAGGTCTGTGAGTTCGAGCCCCGCGTCGGGCTCTGGGCTGATGGCTCAGAGCCTGGAGCCTGTTTCCGATTCTGTGTCTCCCTCTCTCTCTGCCCCTCCCCCGTTCATGCTCTGTCTCTTTCTGTCCCAAAAATAAATAAAAAACGTTGAAAAAAAAATTTAAAAACCGCATGGCATCATTCGGTCTTTTAAATCCTGATTTTTTTGCCTCCAAATCTTTCTGTCTTACTGTTCACTGGGAAGAGAAGAACCAGCAGGTCCACAAACCTGGGTTCCCGAGACTATTGCTTTCCTCAGTCCCTCCAACAGCCCTTCCCTGTAACCCCTATCAGTGGGGCTAAAACTACACCCCACATTTGAAACTTGCCAAAGGGAGGCAGTTGGTTTCAAAAAATAATTCTTATGTTGTCACATTTCAGGATAGTCATGTGGTCCCTGGGGCTGCCAATCCTGGTTACATTTTTGGCCACTGCCACAATTACACATCAAGTGCATCTGCTGCCCAAATCCGGTTGGGCCCACACGAAGAATGATTACAGAACAGCGGCTTCTGCGTCTGGCAGGAAACCCAACACCTCCTCCTAAGCCTCAGAATGTCAGTCATTTTCTGGAAAGACTGGAGGGTGACTTGCAATAACAATGGCTTTCATATTTAGCACTTACAGCCATGTCTGAGCAGCAAATCCTCTTCCCCATTTTTTCCTGGTGCTGCAGAACATCTGTATGTTTTCTAAGGAAAGCCATCATAATTATACAGTGAGGCCTTTGACCCTAGAGACACCCCAGTCCAAGTTTCCCCTCACAGGGGTCCCTCGTATAAGGCTGCCAGCAGGTGACCGTATGTTCTCTGAGAGAAGGCTTCAAGGAGTCCAAGAACCATAACCCTCATTGACTGTTAGAAAATCCACCTTAGACTGAATTGACAGGTGTCTCCTCAAAACTTCAAGCACTTGTTGGCCTTAGTTTTGCCCTCAGGAACTGCATGGAAGAGTCTAATTTCTCCTCTGAGCAATAACTCTGCAAATATTCAAAACAAGTTGAATAAAATTATTATGTCCACCCAAAGTCTTCTCTATACCAAGCAAAAAATTCTCCACTGGCTGTATAGCATAAGTTTATCTTCAATCCATAAATAAATCTGAAATTTTCCGTAAGTTTATCACACCCTCATGTCCACTTTTTGCAAAAATAACTCCAACAAATATATCTAGATCCCTATGAAAGGGATCTTCTCACATGCCAGTGATGCATAACTTAAGACAGTTTCTACTAGGAGGGCATCTGGAAGATTTCTGACCAAAATATCTCCCCAAGATGAAACAGAACAAGTTCTTGCTTTCTTGAATGTTCACAACAAATAACATTTATGATTTAGAATAAAAGATCCATGTCTCATGAAGCATAAACATGCATAGCTCCTGTCTTATTAAGTACACATATTGTAACAACATTGGCCATAAACTCAATAATAAAATAGGTCGTATTATTATAAGATTGAGGATGCTTTATCTCTTAAACATCAATACAAGTTAACAAAATTAAAACTGGGTGAATAGAACCTAGGCTCATTAGCCAAGAAACTTTGTGGGAAGTTTAAGACCCATTTAGAGCACTGTTTTTCAAGTCTCTGGATTACACTTACATTGCCCCTGCTTCTCTCCTGTACATCACCCTTTCAAACATCACAGGAATTTCTTCCTTGAATGTATGTGAAGTTTAACACCTCTTTTGACCCCCAAGCTCTGCTCTTTCCCCTTCTCTGCTTTATGCAGATATATATATATCTGCAGATATATATATATATATCTGCAGATATATATATATATATATATATATATATATATATATATATATATATCAAGCTTACTAGAATCGATAAACAACGCACATTTTCCCAGAGAGCTTCCTGCTATCATATCCTGTACTCCAGTGTAAAATATTATTAAAGATCTCAGCTCGTTTAGAATAAGCTACCCCTTCTCAAACAATTCTTCGTGATGGACATTAAAAAGAAACTTATTGGGATAAGCACTGGATGTCACATGTAAGTGATGAATCACTAAATTCTATTCTTGAAATCATTATTACACTATATGTCAACTAACTGGGAGTTAAATAAAAAATAAGAGAAAATTTTATATTGATAGAGGATAATTTTATTTTTTTTTTAATTTTTTTTTTCAACGTTTATTTATTTTTTGGGACAGAGAGAGACAGAGCATGAATGGGGGAGGGGCAGAGAGAGAGAGAGACACAGAATCGGAAACAGGCTCCAGGCTCTGAGCCATCAGCCCAGAGCCTGACGCGGGGCTCGAACTCACGGACTGCGAGATCGTGACCTGGCTGAAGTCGGACGCTCAACCGACTGCGCCACCCAGGCGCCCCAGATAGAGGATAATTTTAAAATCATGGCATGAACTCATGTCAAAGATTTTGCTGAACTCTTGCAGGAACTAATAGGATGTGACAACAGGTTCAAAAGAGAATCCAAAGAGCAAAGGCGTATATGATTATATATGTGTAAATAGATACAAAAATGATCAACAGGACATAATCGATTGCATTGCTACTAGTTTTTAACAAAAACAATTTTCGGATTTCTTAAACAGCTCAAAGGTAGTAAAAAGTGAAGATCACTCCGAAGAGTGCTATGGACAGAACAGTCGGTACATTCCCCCCACCCCCCACCTTAATATAATAACTACAATTTACCAGAATAACAGATACATGACTAGCACTTCCTGGTTGAAGAGGACACAACTACAGAGGTGTAATGTAGAAGCCAAGCTGTATGACTAACACCGCTCTAGGCTCCTCACACCTAAATTACCCAGATGCTTGGGCTTGCCCAAAGCTCTTGCTCAAGAACACCTAACCTATCCTGACCACTCGCCTCATCTCAATTCTGCCAGTTTCCCTTGCCTTGGCTGTGTGGCATGGATTCTATTTGTGTGTCACTGAGTTTCTGACTTGAAACCACTGAGACCTCTCTACCCTGTCCCCCTTAGACCCAGAGTTACGCCTAGTCTTCTATCCTCCCCAGAAATCTGTTGGATGAAAGAAAGCCTCACTCAACCGCTGGACCCCAACGCCATTTCAGAGTAACACATAACCTAACTTGAGAGCAGTGCTGACACTATACTGTAGAACACAGGACTTCTCAAGGGCAGGACAGGAGCAGAATCCCTCTGCTCATCATGCCCCAAAATTCACAGTACTGAACTCCATCACTGGCTTCTCTTCTCATTCATTTACTCACCCAGTAAATATCTGTTGAGTTTTATAATGGCCGAGGCACTATTCTAGGTGTTAGAACACATGAATAAAAGAACAAAGCTACTGCTTTCCTTTTAGGGATCCATAAATACAGGATATAGGAGACTGGTGACAATATGCTTTCAAACCTTGGCACCGAGAGTTTCTTACAGCATCACAAACTTCTGACTACGGGTTCTCAGTTAGGACAAGGATAGCTACAAAGAACTGTACCCATTTGTATACTTCACTCCCTTTTCTCATCATGATAGAAACAGTCCAGTACTATTAACTCTTGTATTTTCACTAATCTCCAGTCTTCATCAATGTGTCTTCTAACTTCAAAATATAAATCAAATGTAAGCATTCCTAAGCTCAACTGGGAAAAATGCTTTGAAACCTTTCTTCATCGCACAAAATGTTGCATTAATATTTTTTAAATATTTTGTAAATTTATTTTTGAGAGAGTGAGCACATGAGCACAAGAGGGGGAGGGGCAGAGAGAGAGGAAGACACAGAATCTGAAACAGGCTCCAGGCTCTGAGCTGTCAGCATAGATCCCGACGCAGGGCTCAAACTCACGATCTGTGAGATCATGACCTGAGCCAAGGTCGGGCGCTAAACTGACTGAGCCACCCAGGTGCCCCACATTAATATTTTTATGTCACAAACTTTACTTATACTGGTAAAAATGATCAAATATTTCTGAATGAGCTAAAATGAAACACTGCCCATTAAAAATTGGGCTTGTGCTACTTCTCAGCCATCTACCATTTTGTTCTCCCCCAAATCACAAACCCCAGAAAAGCAAGAGCAGCATGCCACTTTAAAGAGATCTAGTCCCTGTCCAAGGACGGCAGCAATAGAACAGACAGAAGACTAACAACATGACTCCAAGAATAAAGAGACCAACGGCATTTCTGAAAGAGCTAAGGGGCTCAGTCTGTTCTAACACCCTGTTCTTTCCTGAAAAAGCCTTGGCTGACTTTACAGAACCCAAATCTTAAAAGTTATATATATGCTACAGGCTCCTGGGGGGAAACACACTTAATGTGCTGATACATCTAAGAAAATAGCCACAATCCTTACCTAGAACTAAAAGCAGAGACTTTACAGTCCACTTCCTATCCTACAAGACATTTATTTTATTTATTTTAACAAGTCATTGCTCTGGCAAAGCACTTCACAGCATGGAACATGACTGGAGCCTAAAAATCTCAATCAGTATAACTTCAACATCTGAAGCCAATTTTAGATGACAATTCCCCCTCATTTTCATGGCAAAGAGAAAGAAACATTCTCCAATTGTGATTTTCAGAAGTGATACAAGCCCACATTCCCCTGTTGCTTAGGACACAAAGGTATACAATGACATAAAACAAATTACTTCTATGTAGTGTGTTAAGAGTCAAGTCTTTGACCCACATGCCACCTTGGAGTGCTACAGATCCAGGTACAATTCAGTCCAGCTGGTTGGTAAATTAACATGTTCAGACACACATCACTAAACCCGTTTGCAGTGTGGAAATCCAATCAGTGGTGTCAATGGCCTTTGTTGCCTCACATCTTGCTACCAGATTTGCTGCTACCAGACCAGCCTTTCAGAATGTCGTAAAGCAGGTTTTGATGTTCTGTAACCTGCTCTTGGGAAAACAATCAAAGTGTGTTTATGATTTGCAATATAATGCTTAACACGAGGCTATAAAGCGAGGGCTTTGGAAAACAGTAATTAAACTAAGAAGAGAATCAGGGGAAACAGTAAGCCCATAAAGGCATATTCCATTCAGAGAAGCATTCTCAGGACGACTGTGAAAAATGCTAGGACAGGATTAATTGTCCCCTAGAAGGGGAGTCATAACCGTATTTCTCATTTTAAGTGATCATTTACATTAAGGGATACTATTGAATTAACGACAGAATTGTTGGCAGAAGAAATAAAAAAAGAAAAGCATCAGTTGGAAGATGTCACCATCTAAGAAATGCCCAAATGTGAGGACATGGGGAAGTACATCTTAGAAACTGAGGAAGCATCACATGTTTTTCCTTACATAGGAAGACAGATAAAAGGATACTATCTGGAGAATGCTTAAGGCAAGTGTTGTTCCCATACTGCGTTGAAGAACAAGAGGATTTAAGACACTGTAATTTAAAGTTGGTACTCTTTAGTACACTTTCTACTGTAACCCATTTCTAGTTCCACAAATTACTAGGTTCCTGGAGTATAAGGAATTTGGAGAACCCCAAATTAGAAGTATTAGCAGTATGTTCTAAGTTACGCTGGAAGCTCAAAGTTTCTTCCTACTTCACGAGGGGATGAAGCTCTGAGATGCACCAAGCATAATATGGATTCAAGGCATTAGATGCACCAGCGCTATTAGTGAGGTGAAAAAAATAAATACACATACAGGAGAATCTCAGGAAAAGTGGTTCTTGTTCTTCGCTCCCTCTTCTAAAGTGGATACTTCCTTCTGCTGATGTCTTTCATAGACCTATCTCCAGGAGATGGTGAAATCAGGCAGGCTTGGGGTATTCGTTCTATGAAAGTAGGTGCCACGGCACTTAGAGAGTCTGCAGAAGACCAGGGAGAGACCCGGAGAGAAAAAAGCATGGAATATGATACTTAACGTCCAACTCCAATTTAGGAGCAAGAGAAGCCCTTAAGGGCAAGGATGGGAGAATTTGCTACATATGCCACCTTTTCCCATCAAGTCTCATGGCAGACATTGCTAATTAATTACCACACTATTCTTACTGAATCCATTCACAACCTCTGAATGGTTCTTTAAGTGCTCCAGGCTTCAACCCCCAACTGTTCCGAGCTGGTAATCAAGATAAACCTTTCTGTCATCTCTGCTTGAGGTTACTCACAGTGCACACTCTGTCAACCAGGGAAGGGGGCCACAGTCCTAAGGAATCCTGAATCAAAGGATGTGCATCAGTCTGGAGTGTCTCTTGTGCCGTTTGTCCCTAAGGGACCCAATGAGCTGGCAATAATCAGAAAGGGCAGCTAGCTCTGGACTCTCAGATCTGAAATATAGTGATGTCCTTTCCAACAGAGATACAGCTATCACTGAGACACTCAATGTGTAATTCTACACCTGCAGATTGCAGAATTTTGGAAGTGAAATGGGCCTGTGCTTGTGTGCTTCAACACACACAGGCACGGGGTTCAAAGGGCCGCACACAGACACATTTGGCACCTTGGTTCCACAACAGCACTGTTGACGAGTACTCTATGGCAAAGACTGAGAGCTCCAAGAGAGTCATGTACTCCTAACTCTGCAATCAACACATGATGGAATCTGTTATGTACGAGAGCTGTCAAAGGGAGCTGAGAACCACTGCCCTCCCAGAGATTCCATGCAAACCCAAAGCTACACATCTTTTCCAGTGACCAGAGATGAAGTTGGAGTGTTCTCTCCATAGTGTAGCACCGACACAGGCATGAGTGACAAGCACAGAATGAAAGAGGGGAGAGTTGCTTCTCTAGCCCCCATTCCAGAGGGAAAGATAGAGCTCCACAGGACAAGCGACACCCACTCTCTCCCTGACTCCACATTCATTGATCTGTCCAACCAAGATGGCCTACTTTTCCCCAGCTCTATATGGCTTATTTTTATTGTTCGAATGATTGTAAGTGAACGCAAATGCAGGGTCATTCTCTCCCCCCTCTTCCAACTTGGTATTTCTTATTTACAGTGAAAGCAAGGCCTTGGATAACAGAGTTACTCACTGGAGCAATGCAAGTATGAGGAAGCACAAAGGGAAGATGGTATCCACAAAGTAGATACACAAGCACTTTTTTTTACAAGGCTGTCAAGAAGAACCAAGCAGAGTAAAGTATTTACAGACTTAAGAATCAACAATCCCCTGGCACCTGGGGGGCTCAGCTGATTAAGCACACAACTTCAGCTCAGGTAACAACCTCACAGCTCATGGGTTCAAGCCCTGCATTGGGCTCTGTGCTGACAGCTCAGAGCCTGGAGCCTGCTTCAGCGTCTATGTCTCCCTCTTTCTCTGCACCTCCCCTGCTCACATTCTGTCTCTAAGATAAATAAACATTAAAAAAAAAAATCAACAACCCCCAAATCCAGGAATTGACTTGTACCCAGAAACTGGTTCAGAATTCAGGCATGGGGGGTAGACACACAGCAAGTACACGTCTCAATTTCTTAACATTCAAAGGAATCAAAGAGTCTAAGAAAGGAAAGGAGAGAGGCTTTCACAATTTTTACCGATGCTCGAGATAAAGGTACTTTGGTGAGAGGAAGAAAGAAACCAATTATGGCATTTCCAGCCACATCCTGCCTGCCTGCTTGTGCAGATGTGCTGGTCCTGCACCTGTACCCGGGCTGTCGTCCATCAGGGAAGTGGCCGATGCCTCAGAGGGACTTCCTGTGTTGGGTGATTGCATACATATATCAGTCAAGAGCCTGCTAAAGATGGAAACACAATTTGCCTGTGTCTGGGACTAATGGTGTAAAGAGGTCTGGAGGAGAGTAAGGGTGAACCACACACAGAGCAGTTTCCTTTGTAGTCAAATCAAATAAACATAATGCTGAGTGAACTGTCCATTTTTATATACTTCTAACACTTTGTACTTTTCTATGGCTTTATGGGTATTTGAATGGAAAGCTTTTCATTTTCCAAACCTTGGATTCTTCTTCTTTAAATGAGCACTTTCTACTTCAGTAATTTTTACTTCAAGTTTGATTTGCTACTTAAGTTTGATTCGATTTGAAAACTGAATGACAGCTTCTTGTATCTGAAACATTCAAACTTAAGTAAAGCGATTCATCGGGGCAACAAAGTATCAGTTCTCTCCCCTCGGAGGGTACAGATCCCTCAGATGGCTGGCAATTAATATGCTGCAGGTCTAAATTATTACGACAACTTCAGAGAGCAATTAAAGGTGGAAATGTTCACAGCCAACAACCCAGGAATTACATGTTTTGGTGTTTATCCCAGAAAAATTCTTGAACACATGCACAAGGCTGTTCATTGCCATACTTTTTAAAAAATAATGAAAAACTGCAAGTAAGCATTATCCAAAGGGGTGTGAAATAATTAAACTGTGGTGTGTTCATGTAATGGAACATCATATTGCAGTTAAAATGAACTACCATATATTGTCTATGAATATATACATGCAGAATAAAGTCATAAATACCTGGGCAAGGAAAAGAAAACATGTACCACCTCCAGAATAGGTCACCTTTGGGCTTCAGCTATATTTATGTTTCCTTTCTTTTTAAAAAATCCATGGTGGGCACTGAGGAGGGCACTTGTTGGGATGAGCACTGGCTGTTGTATGTAAGCGATGAATCACAGGAATCTACCCCCAAAACCAAGAGCTCACTGTATCCACTGTATGTTAGCCAACTTGACAATAAATTATATTAAAAAAATAAATAAAATAAAAGATCCATGGTGAGGGGCACCTGGGTGGCTCAGTCGGTTAAGCGGCCAACTTCAGCTCAGGTCATGATCTCGCGGTCTGTGAGTTCGAGCCCCGCGTCGGGCTCTGTGCTGACAGCTCAGAGCCTGGAGCCTGTTTCAGATTCTGTGTCTCCCTCTCTCTCTGACCCTCCCCCGTTCATGCTGTCTCACTCTGTCTCAAAAATAAATAAATGTTTAAAAAAAAAATCCATGGTGATTATAAAATGTCAGCAGTTGTTAAACACGGGTGTTCATTATATTCTGTACTTTTTTGTATATTTAAAATTTCACAAGAAAAATCATATCACCAACCAGGATATAGTAGTTTATCCCATGAGTGGAGGGGAAAGTTATCAGAAATTTGTTTTCTTTTCAGAAATTTAAAAAAATTTTTTTTTTCAATGTTTATTTATTTTTGGGACAGAGAGAGACAGAGCATGAACAGGGGAGGGGCAGAGAGAGAGAGGGAGACACAGAATCGGAAACAGGCTCCAGGCTCTGAGCCATCAGCCCAGAGCCCGACGCGGGGCTCGAACTCACGGACCGCGAGATCGTGACCTGGCTGAAGTCGGACGCTTAACCGACTGCGCCACCCAGGCGCCCCTCTTTTCAGAAATTTTAGAGAATGCCAATTTATCGGTACCCAGAACGTCTGCTCTGGTAATTAGGTTTACAATTTCTACCAATAACGGTATCTGTGCTAAAACATTCTTTTTTATTTTTAGCATTTTTAATTTTTTTTTTTTAATGTTTGTTCATTTTTGAGAAAGAGAGAGAGAGATGGAGCACAAGGTGGGGGGGGGGGGGCAGAGAGAGAGGGAGACACAGAATCCGAAGCAGGCTCTAGGCTCTGAGCTGTCAGCACACAGACTGATGAGGGGCTCGAAGTCAAGAACCATGAGATTGTGACCTGAGCCAAAAGCCACCCAGTGTCCCTAAAACATTCTTTTATGATCTCCTCAACGCCGAAGTTTTGTTTTGTTAGATGGATTTTGGAAATCACACAGCTAGAATGCACTATTGAATTATAATGCTGCAACTCTGAACAAATTTTATTGTTGAACAGGGGGTAATTCTAGCTCACTTCAACCCAATAAATCACTTATTTGTAAAGCTGACTTGTTTCGTGGAACCTCTTGGTGCTGTGTCCTATCACGGGATTTTTCCCCACTGCAAAAAAAATAGCAGTAATGTTTTCGTTTAAAACTATTTTTAGTGCTCTTATTTCAAAAACTGAAGATCTTTCAACCACTTGCCTTTCCTAGGCAGCCAAAGAGGAATTTTAGTTAAAAACTGGCTTGATCCACACACATACCCATTTCCCAGAGATCAGCTGGTGTTCACAACTGCTTGCCAAGCAAGCCCAATGATGGGAGCATCTCCAAGGGCTGCAGCTGGTCAGCAGGGACTGAAGCACTGCCGTGGGCAGGTGGGTGAGAAGAAGTGGGATAGATTCTGACGTTCTCAGAGTCCCAACCTTCCCAAGTACCAATTAAGGGCGCTCCTGATACCAGATTCAGAGCTCCGCCCAGGAGCTTAGGAACTACACATTGATTGCCACTGCCCTAGAACTTCTGACACAAAAGGGGCCTCCTGCCCATTTCTGGTGCTAACAGTGAAGACCGTCTTGGTTTCTTCCCTGATCTATAATTTATCCTCCTAACTCACTATTTCTGCCTCCAAAAGTTTCTGTGGTCCAACTGGGAGAGAGGGCTTTTAAAATCTTCACTACTGTTCTGTGAAAACCAGGTATCATTGTTTAAGAATATGGACGTGAACCCCAGACTAGCATGAGTGTGGACAAACAGAAAGTGAGTCCATACTACTATTTTGATCATAGTCACCATCACTGACATTGACAGTGTCAACAGCTGTCATCACCATGTCCCAAGCTCTCCGTTAACTCTGACATCATATTATCTTAATATCCACAACCACCCTATGAAGTTGATCTCATTATACAGAGGAGAGAGAAATCAGAAGGGTTCAGAAATATCTCCTAGTGAATGGTATCCTCCCTTCTCTGGTCACCCTTCAGATGGCCTGTAACTATGCAAAATATTTTCTCATAGCTGTTACTTGCCTTCTGCTTATCTTAGAAAAAATAGTGGCAATCACATTACAATACAGTTTAGAACAATTATGAGGGGCAAACATAATGTAGGGAGCTTGTAGACAGACCTCTTGACTGAAAGGCTCTTGGAGATAATCTACCCCAAGGGAAGTCCTTTTACTGGTGAAGCCTGAAAAACAGAGGCCTGTACCTGACCCAGAATATAGAACCCCATTGAAAGACTACAGAACTTGCCCACCATATTTTAGATTTGTTCACTTCTCCAAGCACCGGGGAAGATAGATATGTTTTGGTTCACCCTGTGGGCAAGTTTGCTTACTGCTTTCTTCATTCATGAAGCTGGCCACCTACCAGGTGGCAATACAGAACTATGAGCTCAGGACCATTCTGCAGACTTCAAGACAAGGGTGGTAGTAGGCACAGCTAGAATGGCAGAATTGGTTAATACAAGGAGGAAAAAAAAAGCCCCAAACTGACATTATTGAACCGAGGGATTACGGGAATAGGAGTCACATAAATACTCATGAACCAACCACCCTTTATTTCAACACTGGTTCAAGGGCTGCCAGAGGCAGAGAGTCCTTGAATTTTCTACTCCAAATCTACAATTTGGTGTTCATTTTGACGGCACTGGCTTTTGCAATTAAAAGAAAACAAAGAAAGGGGCGCCTGGGTGGCTCAGTCTGAGTCAGTCGAGAGCATCTGACTCTTGATTTTGGCTCAAGTCATGATCTCACAGTTCGTGAGTTTGAGCCCTGCGTGGGGCTCTGCCCTGCCGGTGCAGAGCCTACTTGAGATTCTTTCTCTCTTTCTCTCTCTGTCCCTCCTCTGCTCTCTCTCAAAAATAAAGAAACAAACATTTAAAAAAAAAATAAATGAAACTAAAGAAAGGAAATGGGTCATTAGCTTTGAGATTACACTCCTTACGGGAGAAAGGGCAATGAGAAACATGGCTTCAGTGCGTTTCTGGGCAGAAAACTCAGGAAATCTCACCAGGGCCAAGATCACCATGTTTTCACAGTCACTGCCTAAATAGATAAATGGTACTGAAAACCTTTGGGTGGTTTATAGATTCACCTTTGTTTTAATGTCACAAAGGAAGAGTTAAAAAAAAAAAAAAAAAGAGGTGATGGAGGGGAGAAAAACAAAACAAAACAAAAAACAAAACAGGTCCCTGAGCTAGACAAAGGAAGGAAGAAGAAGGAAAAAAAAAAAAAAAAAAAAAGCCAGGGTTGCCTTGACAACACAAGCACTGGCTGCATTTTAAATAATATTTATTTTTCCTCCTCATTTCAATACAAGTATGTGGTGGCTTTATAATGCTCGACTTGGCTAGGCTGAACGATATCGTTTCTTGGAGGCTTCTGGGTACGGGGAGCCACAAAGAGAGGCTCTCACAGGAGGTATAGAGGCCAGAGGCAAAGCAGCAGCCATTTTGTTCTTCATACTTGTCTTTTATCGGCTGGCTCACCTGGTTGGTGTGGAACAGCAGGTGGGTCTGCAACTGCCCCACCTTCCCCTGGATCCTCCCTCAGCTTCTCCTGGCCCAGGTGTGTGTGTGCTGAGGTCCATGACTAATGGTTCAGGCTTCTGCATGACACCCACACAAGAGCCAGAGGTCGAGAGAATGGACACTGGCTTGTGTGTCCTTGTGGGCTCCAGCCTATCCTTGCTCCCCCCCAGTTACACCCACCTTTCTTCCGAACTGCCTGCTCCAGAATGTGAAGCTTCCGCAACAGAAATAAAGACAGCAGCCTGACAAAGAGTGCTTAGCCGGCCTCAGGGTGAATCTCTTAGCTCTGTGTCTCCCCCAGTAGTCCTGCTTCTCTGACTGAAACCCGACTGATACAAAATATATTGAACGCACATTTTAAAAAGAGCAATTTTATTTTTATCATCAGGGGAAAAAAAAATACTCCTAGGTAAGAGGGAGAATAACGCACTGTAGAAAATCTGGGAAATATCTTTATAAACAAAAAAGCGGGGCGCCTGGGTGGCTCAGTCAGTTAAGCATCCGACTTTGGCTCAGGTCATGATCTCACAGTTCGTGGGTTCGAGTCCCGTGTCGGGCTCTGTGCTGACAGCTCAGAGCCTGGAGCCTGTGTCTCCCTCTCTCTCTGCTCCTCCCCTACTCTCACTCTGTATCTCTCTCTGTCAAAAATCAACATTAAAAAAAAAAAAGTAAATCACCCACAGTCCCAACAAACAACTGTTTCTGTCTGCTTACCTCTATCTATATACTTTTTTGCAAACTTTTGATCGTACCAATTATAGCTTTACACCTTTTTTTAACACTGTATCATTAGTTTCCCAGGTCATTAAAATTTCTTTGATAACATGACATTTTTTTTTCTTTTGATAACATGACTTTTCAATGGCTACAAGATACTGTCAGGATTGTGTGCTATAATATAACCATCCCCTTTAAGTTGGTTATAATCCTGGGCTTTCAAGAACACTGCAAAGAACTGCCTCACGTATAGGTCTTCGCTTTCATTTCTCATCACTTTTGTGGAGTCAATTCCTAGAAGAGGAACGTTTCAGGCTCCAAATACATATTATCAAAAGGTTTTGGTCACCATCTTCAGGTCAATCGGCATCTCATACTCAGGCCAATGGGCAAAATATTTATCAACCCGTATAGCACGGGAGTCAGTGAAGGGTGTCAGTGCATCAGAACCAATGATGCAATGTGGGAACAGGGTCCTGGAGTCCCCTCTTTTGCCATGCCAGGACTTAACCCTTCAGTCCTTGAATCATGGGAGAAAACTGTTGGACCCTTGGGAGAAGAGTCAGACTGTCAGGGGCGCCTGGGTGGCTCAGTTGGTTAAGCGTCTGACTTCGGCTCACGTCATGATCTCGCAGCTCGTGAGTTTGAGCCCCGCATCAGGCTCTGTGCTGACAGCTCAGAGCTTGGAGCCTGCTCTGGATTCTGTGTTTCCCTCTTTCTCTGTCCTTCCCCTGCTCGCACGCGCGCTCTCTCTCTCTCTCGAAAATAAACATTAAAAAAAATAAAAAATAAAAAAGTCAGCTTGGCATGGAGATTTTTACTGGGAGGGCTTGAGGCAGCCGCTCTTTACCAACTCTAAGTTGGCAATATTTTGACAAGATACCATAGTTTCACTGGGGTATACCCAGTGGACATCAGCTCATGTTAGAATTTCTACCTGACTTTCTCTTCTCCACGCTGAACAAACCTCAGTTATTTCAGTCTTTCCCCCAGTGTCTTTTTTTCAAAAGTTTAAGCCTCTTTACAGATTTCCTAACAAGCCCTACAAACTGTGTTTAGCGAAGATCAATCGGATTAGGCCAACAGTCTAAAGCTGACCTTTTCAGTATTGGAAAAGGGACAGAGAACAAAGTACTAATCAAGAGAGAAAATAGACAGTGGATGTGAACATCGCTCAACTACTGAAAAAGGGGCCAGTTTCTAGAAGACGGGACAAAAGCATGACAGTGTCAGGTCTCTCCCCGGTGCAAGTGCTAGAGGGGTCAGAGTGGTAAGGGAGCTGTTGTCTGAGTCACACACACCCACCCCCAAAGCCTGGTGGCTCCTTCCCCTGTGCCCCAGAGCCTGTTTGCTTACCCCGTTACGGAGCTTATGACAAGACTTGGTAACTATTTGATTTTATCTACCTCTCCTACCAGGATCACCCACTGCAGGAAATTTGACTTATTTGTTTAATCATCCTCAGAGTTTAGCCAAGAGTTTAGTCAGTACTTTCTGACCTACAGAAAGTACTCCATACACATCAGGTGAGTCACAAACCAGCTTGCCCTCCGCCAACTGTATTGCTGCATGGAGTGAAGAAACTCAAAGCTCGTTGTTCCTTAGTGGTTCAGTCTGGCATTATATGCAATTATGTTCCCTTTCAGAGCCATGGAATATGTAGACAAGGCAGAGAGTTTCAGAGCCTACAGAGCCTGAGGATGCCCACTGTCCTCCAGCTTATGTGCTTCCCTCATTTTCTTTAGAGAAGCAGAGGGGGAAAGACAGCCCGATCTTATTTCTGTTCACTTCTACTTCTGCTACTTTCCTCAACCCCTGAGCCCTTAGGAGTACAAATCCCAACTGGAATCCATTATCAGGTGAAAACTCAATGGCAGGAAACCAACGCAAGTACTTCTTTAAAAGTCTAGAAACATACTTACTGAAATCTGGTTTTCTCCCTTTTCTGGACTCCCTCTCCCCAATCTTGACAGCTAACACAGTGAGTGCCTGAAAACCCAAAGCTCACTCTACTGTACATTTAAACTACCATCAAGGAGGGATATCTAGCTTCTCTTCCTTCTCACGTCTTCCAGGTCCAGTGCCCAACCACTGCTTCTTGTCCCAGCCTCCCCACAGGAGCCTCTCAGATACTGGAAACGACTACAGGGCGAACTATCATCTCGCCCCCTCGTTTTATACCTGGCTTGTTTGACAGCTGTGCGGAAAACTGGTGGTTCCTTTGGTCTTAATTCCAGCGCTTCAGCCTACGTTCCTTTGAACGCAAGAGGGCCTCCGCTCTCAAGGAACTGAAACTGCACCCTGGCGACTGTACACAACACAACTTCAATCTTTTTTTGGTGTGTGGCAAAAGGAGAATTGCTTTTTGTGGGGAGGAGTGGGGAAGCGATCCAATTAGGATATGCGAACCAAAAGGCGGGAGTGAATGAAAAGTACCAGCTGAATTTTCTGCCACTTTTCCTAGAGGTCTCCAAAATGTACCTGGCACCAGATCAGCACTTTGCACAAATCACAACAACTCCGCTGCAGCCGGGTCGGGCACGATTCTTAAGGGATTTAATTGAACTACAGTCAAACACACACTCAGCGGCGCAGTAAAAATCCACCTCCTCCACAGAAGACCCGAAAAGATGCAGAAGTGCAATATGGAGAATCCAAAGCCATTTACTTAAGCCGTGGCTTTAGAGATTGGAGACAGAAGGAGGGCAATTCGTACATTCCTCAAATCTTGATCTTCGCCTCAAATACCTGATGACACTACCGCTAACAGTGTCCAGCGCCACTCCTCTACTTGGCAAACTCTGAAGCTCCAGGAGGGGAAGCAGGTATTTTTTGGAGACTTACAAGGACTGGCTAAGTGAGGCAACTGGTGCAGTCGCTCCCGTGGAAAACTGCAATTAAAGATTCCTGCCGGTGCCGATAAGATCGCTGCCACCGTGACACGGGGCACACGCCCTTTTATTCTCTCCTCTCCGCAGCCCTCTCCTTGCTTTTCCCAGGGTTTAAAAATCATGTTAACAATAAGCAAATACAGCATGGCCAGATGCCTTTCGTGGTCAGATGGTTCATTGTTTAAAAAGTTTCAGTTTAAAATCCAAAAGATTGTTAACAGATGCAGTTTCTGGCTAGAGACTGGGAAAAACCTCACTTAAACAAAAGAGTATGTTGTGATTGGAACTAAAAAGGGAATTACCTTTAAAGATAAGAACCACAAACATTTCCTATTCGAAAATACCTCCAGCCCCACCAACAGGACCTTTTTTTGGCCCTTTCACAGAAGTGAAAATAATTTGACAGTGGACTGCTGCATATGACAAACCACGGCTGCCCAACCAGCCCCGTCATTTTTACAGATTTGTTTGGACTTTCAACAAGGCCACAACATCCATCTCTTACTCTCCCCCGGATTACTCAATTAGGCAAGCCTCCAATTAATTTCTCTCCAATTCTTTCAGCCCCAGAAATACTTTTGCTGCTTTCATTTTGGCTCTGGAAACGGGTTTTCAACCGGAGACTTAGACTTAGATAGAGACGAGTGTGAGAAATGAGCATGGAGCCTGATAAGCAGACAGCCGCTGTTGGGACGCAAGTCACTATTGGGTGGAAAAGAGCCACTTGGCTGAGTGAGGCCTGGCCCCATCCTCAGTTCCCAGTCTCGTTTGCCTCCACAACTGCTGTACACTTTTACACAGAAAGCCTGCTTTTCACCAACTCATGTGTCTGTTTCTGTTGGCTTTCGTGGGCCCTTACTCTATGGTTTCACTATGTGTGAGAATGTCTGTAATGTGCTGGGTTCTAATCTTGAGAGATGGAAAATCTAAAAAGCCGTGAGTATGTAGCTTTCCCTTGGCCCGAGAAATAGATGTGGTTTGACTTGCTGGTGACAAGCCTGATTTGAAAAGGCGACCAAAGATACCATCCAAGGAAAACAATCTGCTCGTAGTAATATGGATGGCCACCATGGGCTCCACTTTGAGAATGAGCAAACTGTCCGTTAGGGGATCGCATTATATGATGGGAGGTAAACGTTATGCCCTTTTCACACTTAAATTTTTGTGTTCTCTTACTCATTGTATTATTTCCCTATTTATTACAGTGCCCCAGAAAGGTCAGTTTCAGATCCATCACATAGCACGCTTAACAGTTTGAGAAGCTCTAATCAAGAAAAACCTACATTTAGCAACACTCCCATCCAGTTTTTTAAAACCATTTTTAAAAGTTTATTTATTTATTTATTTTGAGAGAGAGAAAGACAGAGAGAGAGCACGTGTGAATGCACGAGTTGGGGAGGGGCGGGGTGGGGGGGAGGGGGGGAGGGAGAGAATCCCAAGCAGGCTCCTCACTGTCAGCGTGGAGCCTGATGTGGGGCTCGAACTTACAAACCAGGAGATCACGACCTGACGTCAAGTCAGACACTTAACCCATTGAGCCACCCAGGCTCCCATCATACATTTTAAAGTGAGGCAGATCTATAACCCCACGGGAATCCCCAAAGACTTCAAATGGCTTTCCCACTCAGCCACAACTTGGCTGTCACGTAAGGAATCCAGGCTGCAGGGCTGAAGCCTGCAGGAGAACCACATTTCCAAAGGTCTGTGCAATCTGGCCAGGTACTAGTAGGAAGGGCCCATCCATCAAGAAATGGGACTCAGAGGCCAGGGGCCACATCCCTATCTATCCTCCTACAAAAAGGCAACCTCACCATGTGCACATGAGGCAGGGTTTGCAAGGGGATTTGATAGGCCTGGAAATTGAAAAATGAGCAACAGCTGCCAAGTCCAAGGTCATTACTATCCTCCAGGATTTGCCTTTTCTAGTCTAAGGGGCAGCAGTTTCCATGATTAACTTACAATTGCTGTCAAGGGTGTAATAAAATCTGGGAAAGAAGAAAACTTTCCCCTCAGTAAGCTGCTCCCATTTTCCTGCCCTTTCCTTCCCTCCAGTGTATCTTCTCAGTCCCCACTTCATATTGTTTCCTAATTTTGAGAAAAAAACTCTGCACTCAGATGAGCCAAAATAGACAGACATGTCCTCTGTGCACATAAGGAACTTGAAGATTTTTCCTTCTTGGTTCCAGGGGCCAGGTCCTGAGATGGCTGTGTGAAAGTTCCCTTGCTTTCAAAGACCATACAATACCATCACTTTCAGAACTGAACATATTTTAATTTCAAAATGCTTTCCCAGTGTATTATACCTGGTCCCTGAGCTATGACAATCAGTTCAATAAGAGAGAGACAGTACAAAGAGAAAAAAGAAGAAGACACAATCATTCACAAACATATCTTCCTAGTTACTACTAGATTCGGAATCCTTAGGTCTACAACTTGGTCTGATCTGGTAACAGCTCAGAAAATCATACGGAGAGGTTAGAGCTGGATACGTCTCTCGGCAAAGGCCCCTGGAACCAAACCCCACACATAGTTTTAGCAATTGTAACTGCTCAGGTGGAAAACTAATTGTGCTTTAAATTTTTTTTTTGACAGTTCAGCATAACACTCATGACAACTTAGTGGTTCACTCGTCATGCACTCATTTCAGCGTGTCCAATGCTGGAGTTACAAAGATGAGCTAGGACATGGTGCCTCGCCCCCAGAGGCACAAAGTCTGGCTGGAGAGGGGCACACGCAGCCTCACTACTGCAGACATGTTTCTGGAAGGACAGCACAGCAATCAGACAAGGCAGCAAAGGGGCAGTGGTGCCCAGAGACACTCACATGGGTAAATGGAGGTCTCACAATGCACGCTAGTCACATAGGAAAAGGTTTCTCTGACTGATACTGTGTCTTGAAAAGAAATTGGATTGCTATAGTTTGTTCTTATTTCCTTGTGGCAAGAGTGAGGAACTCGAGTGTCTACTGCCTGTTAGAGAGAGAGGTACCATTTCTCCTAGGTGCTAGCCTGCCCTTCCTGCTTACCCCATTGTGATTCAAGTTTCTACTGAACACAAGAAAAAAGTGGCAAAAGATGGTCATGAACTTGATTAATTCCAAAAATGGGGTGGGCATGCATGGTCTCAGAATTTGCCACAGGGTAAAAGATAGCAGAGTGAACTTTATTGCAGGAGATACAGTCCATGTGGTGATGCTTAGCACCACAGGACAGGACATTCTCCCCTTCTCCAAAGGTAACAGAACCCAGAATAAAGATCGATTTCCTTGAAGCTGGGGCCATATAACAGTGGGCTGTGAGGGAATTCAGGTGGATGACTCCTAGGACATGTCCCTAAGAGGGGAGGTGGGGAAGTTTGTGCCTTCTTTCCCTTTCCCACATCCTCAGTTTGGAATATGAAATGGTCAGACAGCTACTTTGGACCATGAGGATGAGGCCACACCTTAGAGATGCTGAAACGGAAAGCTGCTAGAAGGTAAGAACAGAGGAGTGAGACCCCAGAATACTAGTCCTAACCTACCGAGATACCAACTTTTATGTAAAAAACAGAGAGAAAATTTGATCTTGGTGTAAGCCAATATTATTTTGGGTCTCAGTCATAACAAGACTGTGAATAGCAGGTACAGGTATAGGAGATATGGGAAGGTGTCCAATGAAGTGTTGATAAAAACGACATCTGAGGCATCACCACATTGCCCCATGTAGCAACAAGGCCACGATCTGGTCTGTACATTATAAAGAACTGTCTGAATTCTGGTGGCGAAACGAGAGAGCAAAGGGAATCAACAATGATAATTTTCCAGTTAACCATAAACATAATGAACTTCTTACCTTTTTCTTGCTACAGTATATTTGCCATTTCTTCTCAGCTGGAAGTGCAAACATGGCTTCCCTGTGTTTGTCTGTCAGGTCAAGTTCATCCTGAGAAGAAAAATAATAATTAGTATTTCAGAGATTAAATGTTATTCCTATAGGAGAGTTTATCAAGCGTCATTACAGAGGGGGGAAAAAAAAAAAGAAACCAACACAGAATTCAATGAACTTGGAAAAGACTGGGACTGTAAGGTGTATGTTGTCACCATTAAGAAGGCACGTCCCTGGCATGGGGCTGAGTATCAAGCATGGCAAGAAGGACAAGGCTCAGCCTACACTTACTGCAGGGTGTGGGAAAGTGAGCTGAGCACACACAGAATCATCCTGAGCCAGTGTGTACAGCTTGGGGGGGGGGGGTGGTCTGTTGAGCAGTAAAGGCCATCAAAGCTCCAGAGTTTGGAAGATTACTCATATTATAGATGAGGATTTCCTGGGGGTGGCTCCACCAACACTGAGTATCAGGCTGGACCTGAAGAACTTGCACATGACAAGGAGAGGAGAGCAACAGCACCAAAGGCAGGGTGCGAGACCAGACTAGGTGTGTTTGGGGGACAGAGATCAGCTTAGCCGAAACAGCAGAATTATGCAAAGAATCATCACATAAAAGGTTTGGGAGATTGGGAGTGATCAGTTTGTGAAGAGTCTTTTTTTTTTTTTTTTTTTTGTAATGTCTATTTATTTTGAGAGAGAAAGAGAGAGAGAGACCAGAGGATGGGGAGAGACAGAGAGAGAGAGAGACGGAGAGAGACAGAGAGAGAGAGAGAGAGAGAGAGAGAGAGAGAGAATATCCAAAGCAGGCTCCACAGTCAGCACAGAGCCCGATGTGGGGTTCAAACGCATGAAACGTGAGATCATGACCTGAGCAGAAACCAAGAGTCAGATGCTTAACCAACTGAGCCGCTGAAGCACCCTGTGAAAAGTCTTAGGAAAAAGAATAAGGAGTTTATTCTCTTGACCAAGGAGAGCCAATGACGGCTGTGAACAAGGGCGTGGCGTCTTCACTGCCACAGGCCCCACTAACGTTTATTCAGTGCTTCTGGAGCCAAGCACCATGCAGGCATTTTCTCAGTTCCCACGACAACTCGGAGTTCCATTCATTATTACCTCCTCGTAATAACAATGCCTGTTGTAATACAACTGGGGGAAATTTGGGTGGGAGACTGGGCAAGGAGCGTGCTCCAGACCACGCACCTGGTAAATGATGGGGCTGGTTTTCAGCCTATAGCTGTCAGACTCCAGGACCCAGACTCAGCCTCTCAGGTCAGTGCCTGGAAACATGAATTTTACAGTGGAGCGAAGCTTAGACTGGACACTAAGGGAGAGCAATTTACAAACATCCGTAACTACTGAATAACAACAGTAGGATAACAAATATAAAGTGCTTAGACATAAGTTCTTGGCATTTAATAACTCAGTCATCCCTGGTCCTTATTACTGGCATTGAGCGTCTGGTACATTTTTATTACATAGGGAAAGTTATCTAGTTGAGAGGCTGGTGGGTGTAGGACACATAAAAAGATGCTGTAAGTTAAGGCACGATAAGGTTTAGATCCCTGAGGAGTAGGAACTCATCCCCTGCCTGAATGCCTTTGGTATTTATCTGCAATTCTGCCACTTGTAGACTCTAGCTTCATATCTCATACTTGTACCTCCGTTTATCATCAAGCCCTGTTATTTCTCTCTTGAGAAGTGTCAGGATTTTTTAAAGTTTATTATTTATTTTGAGAGAGAAACAGAGAATGCGCACGCACAAGTGGGGGAGGGGCAGAGAGAGAGAGGGAGAAGGAGAACCCAGAGAGAGAATTGACAATACGGGGCTCGATCTCACGAACTGAGAGATCACGGCCTGACATGAAACCAAGAGTTGGATGCTTAACAGACTGAGCCCCCCAGGTGCCCTTTTTTCCTTTCTAAAATTTCCAATGAAGCCACCCAAACTTACACTCTAATAGCTGCTCCCTCGACTCCTGGCAATAGCCTGCCCACTTCTCCTCCTTGCCTTTCCAATCCTTCCAATGGCACATCCAGAATTCATTAAAGCAGTGGTACTTAAGCCTGAGAGAACATCAGAATCACCTGGAGGACTCCTGAAATCATTGATCACCCCGTGTTAAGGATTGAGTCAGTAGGAGGATGTGTGAAAATGTGAGTATCTAAAAAGTTTCCAAGTGGTGCTGATGCTGCCGGTCCGGGGACCACATTTTAAAACGACTGCCTTAAAAATAGAGCTCCTGTGCTGTCCTGAGCTCCCAGTTCAAACAACTTCATTAGTTCCACATGCCTACAAAAGTAATTACATATTCCTCAGCTCGCCTTTCAGGTCTTCCATTTATAAGCCCCAAGTCACTTTGCCAGGCTTGCTTCTGGTTATCCCTTCTGCCCTGTTCTGTTAACCCCGCACCTCCAGGGCCTGGCCACTCTGGGCTGCATACCCAGATATGTGCTACTAGCTTCCTGGGGAAGTTCTCAATCTCGTTAAGACCTACTGCCTCGTCTCCAGGATGGGCCTATCATTTCTCTTGCAGGGCTGTTGTGAAATTAGCAACATCAGCTAGGTATGGAATAAAGCTCAGCACAGGGCGGGTAGCTGAGGAGCTGCAGTGTTGTTATTTCCTTCGTCATTTAAACATAAATCAGGTGCTATTTTCTTTTAAGAGCAAGATAAACAGTTCAGTCACTTAAATGCACACCCACACATATTACACCCTAACCACAAGAAACTAGTTACGAATTTTGGCAATGAACAACCAGAGAAGGGACAAAAGATATTTACCGAAAATTGCATTATGAGGAAACATGCTAAAATGTTAAAATTTTGGCATGCAACTATTATATATGTGAAGTGAGAATTTTTCTTACTTCCTTTTTTAATTTCCTAGAAGCCACACCTGCTCTCACCTATTGATGAATGGGGAAAATAATGGTGACATAAATTACTTGGGGTTGGGGGGCAGATGCAGGGGATGGCCAGGTTGGTTATCCAAACAGCTCGATAATATGGTGCCTAGTTTGGGGAGAAGGTTTGTGATTTGTAGGAGAGAAAAGCACTCCTTGTGTTGCATCCTTTACTATACTACAGCACTGTTTTTGCTAACTGGGCGGAGGTGTGAACAAACATGTGAGTCCTAAAACCTACAGATTCACAGCAAAGAGTATTAATATTACTACATTTTGCTGTTAGAGGTAGAAAAATGCTCCCTCAATTTTGAGACACACAAATGACCAATTTTGAATTGAGAGAACACAGTCGAATAGGACTTAGAAGCAGACGGTTTTATGCAAGAAGACACTTTGCATAAAATAAAAAATAAACTGCTATAGGGTCTCGATATAACTTTGGATTACAGTAAAAAAATGGGGAAGAAATAAATGAATACTGGTAATAGTAATAGCTAACAATTACTGAGCACGTTCTGTATGCTTAGTACTGTTTTATAGGAATTAATTTAGTTTATTTTCACAACAATGCTATAAAGTGGGCACTGTTACCGCATTTTTAAGGAAACTGAATCATAGAAAGATTAAATAGCTTGCTCAAGGTAACAAAGTTAGCGAATGGTGGAGAAGGAACTGAAGTCTAGACTGTCTGTTTACAGAGTCCACGTTCCTAACCACTAGACCGTTCATTCTGTTGATCATTCGACAAGTAGGTAAAATCATGGCACTGACGCAAATATGAAAATGTATCCATCTGCTGCACTCACAGCCTACTAAACTTCCGTTAGCAGAGAGAGGAAGATGTTGTCGTCAGACACCCCTGAGTTCCAGGCCTGGCTCTTATGGGTCATGCAAACTTGGACAAGTGACTTAACCTCCAAACTTCAGTTTCTTCACCTGGAAAATGAGAATGACAGCATCTATCTGAGAGAGTCCTCTCAAGGATTCATTCATGCAGCCAACAACTTGTTTTCAGGCTTTATTCAATGCTAGGCATTACGCTACATCCAAGAGACAAAAAAGTATCACAGAGCTCAAATTCTTGAGTAAGAAGGGAAATCAAATAATCACATGAACTGAGGTATGATCACACAAGATGCTGAGATCTGACAGCCCACTTGTGCAGAAAGGCAGAGCAGTGAAGGGCTGTCCCAAGGAAGTGAGGTCAAAGTTCAGATGACTAAGAACCAAATAGGTAACAAGCAGAGGGGACACTGAACAGTAGCCTTGAAGGACAATATGAACTCTGGTCTTTCTCTTAGGAGCAACCAGAGGTCACTGGCAGATTCTGAGTAAGAATGACATAGATTAAATTAGATAATGACTGGGAGTGCCTAAGCACAATGTCCAGAGTGTAATAAGACCCCCATCCCTCCATTCCAAAAGTATCTCTCCTCTGACTCATTCCATTTTCATAACATGGCTGAATCAAGCATGTGAAACTCTTACAAGACTATTACAGCCTTAGAGATCAATCAACACTCGCTGTCCTACCCATTCCAGGACCAGGGCCAGACATTATAAAGAATACAAAGATGAATAACAGACCCCGATTTCATGGAATTTAAGAATCTAGTTAGGAAGACAAAGATGATAGAAAGCTTCAATGGTTCCCTTTCCTTTCAGGATCAAGTCCAAAATTCCTCAGGAGGTAGGTAGAGGCCCTTTGTGATAGGCTGACTTGTCTCCTCTCCTTCCCCTCCCCCTCCACCACTACCAGCAGCCACCTTTTAGCAGGTCTGATCACAAGCTGCCCACTTCTGAAAGTTTTCCACATGCTGTTCCCTTTTTTCAGAGAGCCCTTCCCACCATTTCTAAGGATCAGTCCTATTCATCTAACCTTTTACAAGGTGTCAACTTTTCCCCTCCAGATAGCCTATCCTCACTTTCCTAGAGAGGGCAGCTCATCTATTTTCACCTATCCTTACAGCATTCATCACATTGCTACTGTTATATTATTGGCACGTCTGACTCCCATTCTGGACTCATTCCCAGAGGGCAGGAACTGAATTTGTTCTATTCGTTGTCGCTATTAAGTAATTATGGTGCCTGAAACAATACCTGACATAGCTGGATTCCCCACCCCCTGCCCCCCAAAAACGTAAGGTGAGGGAAGTTGAGGAAGCTAGGAGGAAGAGAAGGGACTATTGTAAGAACAGTATAGTATAGTATGTATAGTAATATATAGTATGCATATATTATATAATATATAATATATAAGTTTATATATAATAAACTATAGTATGTATAGTAATGCTCAATGTATTTCAAAGATTAATGCCCCCTTCACCTTTTCTGGTGGGTAAAATGTACATACGGTGAAATGTACAGATCTTAAGAATACAATTTTCAGTCTGGCAACAGAAGAGAGACTATTTCTCCTAGCCTGTAGCTTGCCTTTTTACTTTGTTAACAATCTATTTTGATCACTAGGTGTTTTTAATTTTAATGATGTCTAAGTGATTAATATTCTTTTCTTTCAGAGTTAGTGCTTTTTGTCTTCTCTGAGAAATCTTTGCAACTTTCAGGTCAAAAAAGTATTCTGTGGTTCCACATGGAAACTGCCCAGTTGTAGTTTAAGCTTCTATGTTTGAATCTTACTCCACATCTCCTAGACCGGACTCCTGGGGTCCTTCTTTAGATACAAAAAAGCTGGATGGCTTTTGCCTTCTCTTTTTTCCAGCTACTTGTACTCATTTAGATATACTGCTGGACAAGGAAGGGAATTAAGCCACAGTTGATGGAAGAAGGAAAAAGAATGGAATGCAAACTAATTGGCAAATCATCTTGACATATTAGGCCCTTCAAGCTCTGCCATTACTTCAAAGCAATATTACAGATTACAGAGATTTTTCATTTTTATACTTAATTCAAAGACTGAAAGAGGCAATCATGGAAAACAAAACAGTTAGGATCACTTTATCTCAGACAGTATCTCTTTACAGGAGATTTTTAGAAAATGTACATTTATGGGGCAGAGGGCAGATTGGTGGCTGTGCGGGGCTAGAGGGAGGAGCAGTGGCTGACTGCAGATGGGCAGGGTGCTAGAAATGTTCTGAAGCAGGAGTGTGGTCATAGCGGCACAGCTGTATACATTTGCTAAAACTCACTGGACTGTTCGCTTACAAAAGGTGAATTCCATAGCATGTAAATTACATCTAAGCTGCTAAACAACAACAACAACAAAGTCAAGCTTGCTTGTTGGAGCCCCGAGGAAAACAAAAAGTTCAGAGTAGAGAAAATATAGTCTGTGTACGCTGGAAAGAAAGAAATTTCTGATTGAATATTAGATAAACTAAGGAGTTGGTTTAGAAGAGAAACGGATTGCAAAGAAATGTGAAGAGAAGGAAAGTGTGTTCTCCTTTAGGATAAGCAGCTCACTCTGGGAACTGTTAAAATTTCACACACAACTTCTGTTTGAAACCAAAGATCACTTCTATGAAATATCTTTATCAGAATTATATAGATTCTATTAATATGCATTCCATTTAGACCAAGAGATAGTATTTCCCCTAAGGTCCCTTAATATTTTTTTTTATTATTTTTTTTAATGTTTATTTTTGACAGAGAGAGACAGAGCATGAGTGGGGGAGGGACAGAGAGAGAGAAGGAGACACAGAATCCAAAGCAGGCTCCAGGCTCTGAGCTGTCGGCACAGAGCCCAACGCGGGGCTCGAACTCACAGACCACGAGATCATGACCTGAGCCCAAGTTGGACGCTCAACCGACTGAGCCACCTTAAAGTCCCTTAATATCAAATTAAATGATGTGTTAAATGTAACGATAAAGTTTCAAGAACTTTTTCAGTTTTGGGTTTTTTTCCCCCCAATTTTCCCTACTGGTGGTGCTATAGAGTACTTGCTCCTCTGGGCCTCTGTGAATTAATAAGCAAGTTTTCCACTAAGATTAATAAATGTAATTAGCCCAGTTCCAGGGAACATCCCAGATGCTTCTAGATCACCTTACTGCTTTTGTTTTGTTTTGTTGCAACCATGCTAAGTCACATACTCTTTTCCCCAAAACAACTGTTTTGCAATTCATGCCAAGACAAATAGAACGAACTTCTTTCCTACTCCGGATGGCCCAGCTCCTTTCACTGGCCACAGAATATTCTTTCGCATTATTCTTTGTTGGACAGAGTTTTCAGTTAACTGAAGGAAAATAATTTGGCCAGTGCTAAAAGAAGAAACATTTCCACCAAGCATCAGTCCTCTCCCCACAGTGCTCAAGCTTCTTGAAAACTAAAACCAGCAAACAAAACCCTCTAGGCTTTTCTTCTTAGAGAACATTTTAATTATGTTTTTAATATCTTTATATGTATTTCATATAGTATCTTGGGGAAAAGGTATAAATTATATATTTTTATATATATGAAAAATATTATATATATTTTAAGAGGAAAAGACCTCTGAGGGAAGCCCAGCTGTGGGAACTAAAGTTCCCTAACAAAGCATGTAATTAAGACCCACTTCTAAAACGTTCTGTACAAAGAAATCTCACCAGTCTTACACTCTGCATAAGCGGGCAACACTATACAGAAATCTACATAAATCACAAAACAATTGGCACAGTATAAATAAATCTAAGGAAATGGATTGATTTGCTAGATAAAGCAAAGGAAGGAATTTTGAAATAATATACAATAAGGGTCTTGAATGGGTTGAAAGAGCTTTACCAGATATTTAGCTAAACTGAAATATGGAGTTATTTATAAAACCTCCAAAACAGTATTGAAAGCATTTATTCTTTGAAAATCCACCAAATCAATAGATTTCAGTGAGCCAACAAGTAAGTTTCCAGCTAACCAGAGAAATCTCTAATAAAGGAATTCTGGGTTTCTATTTCTAATGAGTTAAGCTAACTCTTTACATACATACTAATACATATTCCCGCAGAGGTAGAAGGACATGCAATTGATGCAGTGGAGAAGGGAGAATTAAAAAAGTGAGGAGACGAGAAGATAGGTCCCTGGGGTCACCCTGCCAATCAACTCACTCTTTTGTGTTTGTGTTTGGTTTTGCTCTTTAATAGTCTTTGACAAGGTGACCCACCCTCTGACTCAATGTACAGACCTCACAGAATTTCTAACCATAACTCAGACAAAGCTAAGTTTTCTCCTTCAGATTACACACTTCAGGTATTTGCCCACAGCATGTAGACCCAATTCGCCCACCCTAGCCCCACCCACAAAAGGTTTCCCCACATGCCCTGTAGGCAGCAATCCTCAAGTTCACCTCACATACACGCTATGTTAGCGGTGTCTTTTCTAGATTTTTAACCTTCGCCTTCCATCCCATAACTCAATATAACCAGAAATAAGTCAAACACTCAGAGGGACAAGTGACTGGGCCTTAAGTCATATGACATGGTGATAAGTGCACCTTGGGGAAAAGGCCAAATTACAATTTTACACATGTATAGAAAAAAATGTTCTATTAGGCTGAGCTATTTCATCAAATTTATGAATGTCCTTTACCAGCACAGAAAGTGACCGTCACATCCATAGGTCACAGATTGCCAATTCAACTCTTAAAATTTAACTATAATGACCATGAGAAACAATATTGTACTTTCACTGTGGTGGTTTGAAATCTGAAAGTTAGATACCATATTTGTCAGTTTAAATATAAGTACTGTTGGTGGGAATGGAAACTGGTGCAGCCATTCTGGAAAACAGTGTGGAGGTTCCTCAAAAAATTAAAAATAGAACTACCCTATGACCCAGCAATAGCACTACTAGTAATTTATCCAAAGGATACAGGAGTGCTAATTCATAGGGGCACATGTACCTCAATGTTTATAGCAGCGCTTTCAACAATAGCCAAATTATGGAAAAAGCCCAAATGTCCATCAACTGACGAATGGATACAGAAGATGTGGTTTGTATATACACTGGAATACTACTTGGCAATGAGAAAGAATGAAATCCTGCCATTTGCAGCAATGTGGATGGAACTGGAAGGTATTATGCTGAGTGAAATAAGTCAGTCAGAGAAAGACAGATATAGGTTTTCATTCATATGTGGAACTTGAGAAACTTAACAGAAGACCATGGGGGGAGGGAAAGGGACAAAAATAGTTGCAAACAGAGAGGGAGGGAGGCAAACATAAGAGACTCTTCAATACAGAGAATAAACTAAGGGCTGATGTGGGGTGGGGAAGAGGGGAAAATGGGTGATGGACAGTGAGGAGGGCACTTGTTGGGATGAGCACTGGGTGTTGTATGGAAGCGATGAACCACGGGAATCTGCCCTGAAAACCAAGAGCACACTGTATACACTGTCTGTTAGCCAACTAGACAATAAATTATATTTAAAAAAATTTTAAAAAGGATTTTGTAGATTTCTCCTCAAAAATAGACAGACAGATAGAAAGAAAGAAAGAGAAAGAAAGAAAGAAAGAAAGAAAGAAAGAAAGAAAGAAAGAAAGAAAGAAAGAAAAGTATATTCGGTGACTTATTACCTGCTCCTAATTGGTCAGGAAAAAAAAATAAATGGAAACAACTGCATGCTTTAAATCCCAAAATGGATGTGTACACACAGAGAATGAACCTTGAAGGTTTTCGGCCGGTAAGATTTCTGCAAACCCTATTAGTCATTACATGAAATACCACAATATGACTCACCACCACCTACACAGTAATGTTCTCTGTGTCTGACAGACATGTTTTCACTCGATATATAAAAATAAGAAGTGAGATCCTACAAGCAAAGGCTGACTAATAGAAATAATTTTTAGTTTCTTACTACCAATGGTTAAGTGTTTTACACTATTTCCTTTAAGAGTAGACAATGAAAACTATATCCAGTTTGCTAGAAAAAATCTGCCGCTAAACCTGGGGCTTATTTAGCTTCTTTGTGTTATTTCAACCAGAAACTCGGAGCAATGTTAACTTTTATTAGTATACATCACCAGCAGTTTTCCAGGAATCTACAATAAATAAATCTGTTCTAAATATATGTCATAATCATCTCCCAGTATCCACCCAGCCACCCAAATATCCAGTTTTTTTAACAAATATTTTTAATGTTTGTTTATTTTTGAGAGAGAGAGAGAGAGAGACAGAGTGTGAATGAGGGAGGGGCAGAGAGAGAGGTAGACAGAATCTGAAGCAGGCTCCAGGCTCTGAGCTGTCAGCCCAAGGCCTGACGCAGGGCTTGAAATCACCAACTGTGAGATCATGACCTGAGCTGAAGTCAGACCGAGCCATCCAGGCACCCCAGCCAAATACCCAGCTTTTATACCTATAACCTGGTACAACTTCTGTTGACAAGGCTTAATTGGGAGAATTGCTTAGCAGTATCTCCCTCACCAAATGGAGGGGCTTTGTCTCCTAGAAAGGCACGCTAAGGCCCTGTGGGCAACCGTGAAACCAAGTTCCACATGAGCCCCCTCCCTCAATGACTCTTGCCAGCCGGGGCCCCTCTCACACCTGCTCAGCATGCCCTTCAGAGACTTTTAGGCAGCTCAGATGACACTTCTAAGTTTTATTTGGGTCAAAAGATATTTAGCACAATAGGTCGCTTCTCCCATATTGCAGCTATGTATTTTACCATGTCATATATGATAGCGACTGTTAAGGACAAAAAATAATTCTTAAACCCTATCAACTTATCCTTTCAATCTGCTGTTGATGCCACCCACTTTCATGCTCCCAGAGTAATTGACATCCAAATGAAGAAGATGAGTAAAGAGAATGACAAAGAGGTGGATGGGGGACAGGAAGGGTGCAGGGATCAGCCCGAATCCATACTTCTACTTTGAGAATAATTCAGAATACATACCCAATTGCTGGAGGATTGCATGCATGCAAATAGTTACCGAGCATCTCAAGCATTAACCTTCAGTAATTACTCGTCTGGACCACAAGCATTTACTGAGCACCCACTCTGGGCCACACCCTGCTCTAGGCTCTGGGGGTCCTGAGGATAAAAGAAGCCAAATACAACGCTTGTATGTCATTCTGCTCTCTGAAAGTGCAAAGGTGTCTATCCATAGAGGATTTAACATAACGAGTGTCCGTATGGGAATAAACTCAAAGCATCTGATTATTTCAAAGATGGCAAGAGACTTGATGACTTTTTCTTCCATATGCAAAAAATGCCCATCTTTCCCAAAAACAACCTGTATATACATTCTAAGTGAGCTTTCATTTGGTTTAGTTTAGTTTTTTTTTTTTTATATATGAAATTTATTGACAAATTGGTTTCCATACAACACCCAGTGCTCATCCCAAAAGGTGCCCTCCTTAGTTTAGTTTTTAAATATCCCATTGTGTAATCAAATAAATAGCAGCTGTAGGATGTTTCCAGTGGATTCATTTAAAATTGGGCAGGAAAGGAAAAAAGAAATGCTGCATTTTCAGGGATCTTATTTAAAAAAAAAAAATACATATAGATATGGTTCTTCATCCATAAGCCAAAAAAATCATAACTAAAAGATGTAACTGGTCCTGAGCTCCTATAACACGCATCAAGAAACAGCCTGAAATTCCTGAGTAATTTTGGGAATTGAAGGTGGGGGAAGGGAGGATTCCAAGTACAACGGATAAAATGACCGAGGACCATTAGAACTGAAATACACCATCCGCCTATTGTGCATTTACCTCTCAGAGGCCATGTGACATATGTTCTATGTGAGCAAATGATGTTTAGATGATTCCCAATGCAACAATATATATTCTCATGTGCAGTTATTTATACAAACTACCAAACTGTTCTAGCCATTACTGAAACACGTTTTCAAAATTACACTTGAAAGCTTACCTAAACCACATGACTTATGGAGATGAAATTATTTCCCCCAGTCCTTTAAAACCCGTATTGATTTATTTGGGGACATACAGAGAGTTGGCAAGTCAGTACAGTGTGTTGACTTTGTGTAATTCGCACATGGTAGCCTGAGGATTAAGTTAAATAATCATATTTTAAATTGTAGTCAAAAGCTAAGTAGGTATATACTGCTCAGAGTCTCTTTACAATTCATAGTAATGAAAATCATCAAGGCCAAGGGGACTCATAACCATTTTTTCACTAACATCATTAGTTCAGACATGGTTTTGCATTATTTGTATTTAAAAAAAAAAAGTTTTCATGTTTCTTTCCTCCACCTCTCCGCACTCTCCCGTTTCAATCCCTGGAATCTAAATTTAGAAGCACCCAGAAGGGCGCCTGGGTGGCTCAGTCAGTTAAGCATCCGACTCTTGATTTCCACTCAAGTCATGATTTCACGGTTCATGGGATCAAGCCCTATGTTGGGCTCTACGTTGAAAGCACGGAGCCTGCTTGGGATCATTCCTCTCCCTCTCTCTGCCCCTCCCCTGCTCTCTCTCAAATAAATAAACGTTAAAAATAAATGAATAAATTTAGAAGCACCCATAAATAAGTGTATTGATTTATAGCAGAGCATCTAACATGGAGTCAAAAAACGAAACCTAACAGCCTATAGGAAAGGACATTTGGAATGAATCTGGCGAGACAAAACATAAATTTAGCACCAGAAGGAGCAAACTGGTTTTGTAGTTTTACCTTAAGCTTCACTGGGTTTGTTTAGTAAATTAGAAGACAAGAAGGAAATTTAAGAAGCCATGTTGACCATCTTACTATCTCTAAGCAGACAGGGCCTCCAAGCAGCACAAAGAAATGTACACTGTCAACTGGGTTAAAGATCTACTACCAATCCTTCTTTGGTTCTTAGAATACAATGTTCTGTTCAGAAGTACAACACATGTAAGCAAGCAAAACCACCTATGTCACATCACCTATGTCACAAACTGTCAGTTGTTCTCAGGGCCAAAATAATTTGTTTATAAAGTTCTGGGACAGAGACAGAGACAGAGAGAGAGAGAGAGAGAGAGCCAGGGAGGGGCAGAGACAGAGACAGACAGAATCTGAAGCACGCTCCAGGCTCTGAGCTGTCAGCATGGAGCCTGATGTGGGGCTCGCACCCACGAACCATGAGATCATGACCTGAACCGAAGTCGGACACTTAACCAAATGAGCCACCCAGGTTCCCTCTGTAAGAAACTTTCTATTCTTAGTCATGGCCTTCAGTGTAAATGGTGAGTTTGAAAAACAAAGAGATAAAAAGTGTTGAAACTTTTCATCAATTGTAGTGATACTGGAAGAATTTTTATTAAAAAGAGCTTAAGACAGTCCTAGTAATAAAAGAAATTATGTTGGCAGCCTGTGGGAGATGAGTAACAATTCACGTAGCTAGGGGAAGAACAAAATTTGTATACTGCTAAGTCTGTAAGACAACTTTGGATTCCTGTAGCTCCTTTCATACCAAAATGACTTCAGAATATATTGAAAAATGAAGAGATTACTGATGTAAATTCCCAGGTGAATTCACTTGGCACAGCTTAACTTGACTGTGAATTCATCTGACTCTGATACACCAACTAAATTCTCCCATTCCTGCTATCTTTATTTCTCATATCCTACGTTGGCTACTAATGTCCTCAGTAATTAGCAGTAATAAAACTGACCTATAGTAAGTAATTGACATTATAATTACATTTATGAGGATACAAATCCCATCAACCTATGGTATCCATGATCACCACATTCCCCATTGAGATTTAACTTTCACTGGTAATCCTCAGTGGTATAAATGGTTGTTTTATGATCAGTAATGATTTTCTTAATAAGTTTCTTTAAAATATGCTACATTTCCTGGAAGGCACAGCACTCTATAGTTTATTATCCTAAAATATTAGACCCATTGGCCAAATAAATGGGACACTAAGCAATGGATTCAAAAGAAAACAGATTAACCAGAAAACAGTGTAAAATGTAACTGGTCATATTTCAGATTTAGGAAAACTTGGGTCCATACTGCATATTCCCAACCAGCCATAAATTCATAGTGATGCACTGTGTTAGAAATGAAAGTTTTCCTCTAATCAATCTATGAAACTGATTCCAAATACACAAAACAGTGTGTGTACTAGAAGAGTGGAGATTTAGTGCAAAACACTTCAAAAATAATAGCCAGCCTTGTCTTAAACCTGGTTTCTCACCTAAAATCTCACCCAGGGCTATTTTGCACATTTTACAAGGCAAGAGGGCTGAGGGAACTCGTTAGGAGATACCAATTCCAGTTTCACTGCTGCTGTGGAATATTCTGCAGGGAACACTTAGCCCATCAAATCCAGGTGGATGCAGGAGTCTATGCACTGGGTAGAAGGGCAGAAAGGGGGAAGGGGGGCTCCTAGTAATTCTCTATTTCCTTTTTATTTCAAAATTAAAGTGCCCTGAGGAGGTATGTGTTACAGCAAGATAGCATCTCATCTCAACAAGTGGATTCAAATGAAAACATACTCAGAATCTATTCAAGAAGACATGAAACCTTTTGCTTAACTTACCAACACTTCACAGAGACTGCAAAGAACAATGGTCATTTTTGTAAATGTAATCAAATAGCAATATATTTTGCCGTACTTTCATACACAGTAAAACCCCGGATTGCAAGTAACTTGCTCTACAAGTGTTCCGCAAGACAAGCAAATGTTTCTAATAAATTTTAACTTGATAAACGAGCGATGTCTTGCAACAGGAGTAGTAGGTGACACCGAATATCACATGATCACAACTGAGCCAATGGTTATTCTCTCTCTCTCTCTCTCTCTCTCTCTGTCTGTCTGCAGGATTGTGGGTGATCGTCTCCCCTTCTCAGATGCTTGGTCTCAGGTTGAGGTGTTTGGCAGAAATCAATGATTTTTCAGAACATTGGAAGGTGCCCACAACTGGCACTATTTTTTGATACTTCAAAGCACCGAGGGGCAGTCCCCTGCTTTTCCATCCAAGAGTAAGCTTAGGAATGCTTTGCTTCATTCTAGGTCAGGCTGCCTGCAGATATAGATCCTTTCCTCTGCTGCCTTATTGCCAGTTACATTAAATACAGTATATGACAGAGTTTATTAATACTGTAGTCAACATCCGTACGAGCATATACAATGGCCCCCATGCAGAAAAAGACTCCATGGAGCCAAAAGATAGCAGTGATTCCATCAGTGATAGTGAAAGTCGTCCTACACAGTACCCTCCTCTCTCTGGTCTCCCTCACACAACCATGAAGGTTTTCAAAGGAAAGTGCAGGTTAATTTGTTTATTTTTCTTTATATTTTGTATTTTATTATTTTGTTACTATATTATAGCATTGAGTTTCCATTATTCCTTATGGGGAAATTCGCTTTGATATACAACTGCTCTGGATTGCAAGCATGCTTCTGGAACGAATTATGCTGGCAAACCAAGGTTTTATTATATTTGGTTTGCTGAGAAAACCTGTAAAAAAGCAGAGGCACCTTCCTCTCATTCAAATAAGAATCTGAGATATAGAATTAAATCAATAACACAACCGTCCCCATCCCCTTTTCCAGAACCGCTTCTCAGAAGCCCCAGTCCTCCCAGCTTCCTATTTCATGTTCCATCTACACTGAGCTTTCTGTTCTTTGAGCCTTCCACACTTTCTCTCACCTCCTGGCCCCCTACTGTGCTGTTCTCAAGGTCTGTAACAATCTCTCCTCTTTGCCCTGATATTCCTACTAGATTTTCATGTCTTAACATTAAATGAAACCTCTCCCACAAAGCCTTCCAAGACCCTTCCACACTAAGTTAGGAAACTGTGGGGTTTAGAATCTAGCAAGTTTGTTATTAACTTGACAGCTAAGCTAAGGAGTCAAGCAAATGGAAATCAAAATATGTACCTTCTTTCTCACTCACGTAAGCTGAGTTGGAGAACTCAATTTTCATCTGAGGACAAGTGGCCTTGCTGAGATTTCAAGGCTGAATTAGACACTCACCTACCAGTGGTAGGGTCAGCTGGACAACTGTAGAACTCCCCAAGGGGAGCTCGCTGCTAGGAAATTTATAGTACCACGGGCCACAAAACGTGTTTCCTGAAAGCTGGTTGATTGACAGAGAAATCGACAGAGAAAGGGACTGAGGGATGCATATTCCCATGAGGACTTGGAAGAGAACCTAGGAATTACTGGGCAAGAGAGCTAGGTTTATAGATATGGAACCTGTGAGTGCAACTCCCTCCTTGTGAAAAAAGGCGAATGAACATTCTTCCCCAACAATATATACTGCTAGAAGAGCCCCTCATAATCCTGGGGCACACTGGATAAGATTGTGTATTTGCCTATTTCCCCGCTAGACCTTTGGTCCCATAAATTCATTAACAACCATGGCTGCTTTGCTCACCAGTTATCTCAGGACACACAGCAGCCACTCATCACACGCACACACCCTGAAAGAACTGACCGTTCAATTAGTGACACATCCTTCTATTCATCCCAAAGGAAATCTTCTGTTTGCTAACATTGAGATGAAAAAGTTATTTGAATAAGGACAACTTACAGATTCATGATGCCTAGGGGTCTTCAAATAGGTCAGCAAAAACAATCTAAAACCTTTAGAAGCCTGTAGAAAAGGCAAGACTATAGCTGAATCTTATTTTATGGGAACAGTATTGACTCTTGGGTTGGTTATGCTCACGATGTGTGGCTGAAGCAAAGGACAAAGCAGAAAAAGTGGGGAGAGGAGGTGGGGGAGGTAATACAGGAAAAAAAGGATTGATGCTCGAAAGGCATAAAATACAGAGTTGGCAGAAATTACACAAACTCTCAACTGAATGTTTTTTTAAAATATACCAAATCAGTTAACATTGTTAGCATAGAGACTATTTCTGTGTGACAACTCACAAAAATAAATTAATTAGATAGTTAAAAAATTCCCAAGTTACATGTTCTCAGTTCTCCAGGAGCCATCGAACAGCTTTAGAAGCAGCAGGTCAATCGGTAGGAAGTAATAACAAGTGTCGGCAGAGATAGGGTCAAACTGGAACCCTCATACACTGCAGGTGGGGATGTAAAATGGTGCAGACACTTTGGAAAACAGTCTGGCAATTCCTAAAAATTTAAGCATTGTGTTAGCATATGGCCCAGAAATTCCACTCCTAGGTCTGCACCCGTGCGAACTGAAAATCTATTTCCACGCAAAAACTTGGGTATGAATAAAGTTTACAGTGGCATTATTCATAATAGCTGAAGACTGGCAACAATCCAAATGTCTGTCAATGATGAATGGAGAAACAAAATGTGGTATGTCCATACAGTGGAGTATTATTCCACCATAGAAGGAAAAGAAGTATTGATACATGCTGCAACATGGATACACTGAAAAGATTACGGTAAGTGAAAGAAGCCGGTCACAGAGGACCACATATTACACGATTCCATTTTTATGAAATACCCAGAATAGACAAATTCACAGAAACAGGAGTAGATTAGAGGTAGCCAGGGGATGGCGAGCTGGGGAGAAATGAGAAGTGACAGTTAATGGGTAAGGGAGTTACTTTTGGAGGTCATGAAAACATGCTAAAATTCATTGTGGTGATGCTTGCACAACTAAAAGCCATTGAGCTGTACACGGTAAATAGGTGGATTATAGTCTGTGAGTTATATCTCAATAAAGCTGTTAGGGAAAAAAAAAACCGGCAGGGTTTTGGACTGGGACCCCCAGGAACCACTACATCCTGAAATTGGAACGAGTCTGGTTCCATTGCCTATGGTATGGCAGACACTCCTCACGGCCCACCGTCCTTACAGATTCCCGTGGCTGACCTCCCGCTCAGGCTTGCTTTATTTATGAGATGATAAGGTTGCAGCAAGCAATTCTGAAGGCAACCTATTTGGTACCGCTCATTTAAAAACATTAAATGAGTGTGTCATCAGAAGAGGCCAAGGAAACTAGCTGACACCAACCGGCTGTGATGAGATGCTTTCCAACAGATACAGAGGTAAAATGCCCTGCAAGTTAGGACCCACACTGGCTCACTCACAGCGGGCAGATTAGCTTTCAAGAAAAGGAAAAACCTGGGATATGTGCTTAGAGTGTTGTGCCCAGGAAATACTTATCTCCCATCCTTCTCATTGCACTAGGATGTGGGTTATAAAGCACCTAAGAGGTGCCCCCCTTTTTAAAGAAGTTATCTTCTTTATACCAATCCTATCAGAGAGACGGTATTGTCCCCATTGTATAGGCAAGGCAATAAACTTAAACTCCAATAGAAACCGTCTTAAAGGCAGTCACCCCGGGTTGCAGAGCAGTCTGACTCCACAGGCCAAGCACGCTCCCGTTCCCCACCTGGCCTCCCTATCCTGTGCACGGGCAGAGGCAGAAGCGCTTCTGCAAACACTCAAGAGAACCCACAGAGGTTTCCCATGGCTCTGAGCCCACCTCTCTTGCCCCAGCACACCCCTGGCCATTGGATGGGTTTGTGGTCTAAGTCCCTGAAGTAAGGAGTGGACAGAAATCCATCCGTCATTCACCGGGACAGACACAAACCTCAATATAATTTGTTTTCCAATGGTTTCGGCTTAAAGTTCTGGTTTGGCATTGGCTTTTTAACAACTAACAGCTGTAGGCAATTTCCACACAGAATAAAGACATCAATAAGGCAGAGGAGTGGAATTTTCTCCCTTATGAATACAGAACAATGAGCTGCCTTCAAGATGTACATGGAGCTGCCACCCCACAGGCTCTGGCTTAGGTCTCATCTGGGGAGTCTGATAGAGCACAATTGAAAAGACAGTGGATGTAGAGGCTGTGAGGGTACTAACTCTGCCCACCAGCTCCAACTACCACCAAGTGGGCCCTCATCTATCAGCAACATCTATCTCCTTAGGTGGGCTTTGTGTTTTCAAATACTTTAAATGGGATACACTGGACCAGATGGACTTGACAGATACATTCAGAACTTCTCATCCAAAAGCAGCAAAATACACATTCTTCTCGAGTGCACGTGGAACATTCCCCAAGATAGATCACATACTGGGTCATAAAATACTTTACGTGGGAAATAAAACCAAGCCCGTGAATACATTATTGCCCTTCCTGATAGCCATCGTGGTAGATGATTCACTGCCTCTCCCTGGAAGAGGACTGTATGTCCTCCGCTGCCCGAGTGACCTCAGGATTGTCCATGCGACTTGTGGTGCCAGTCTCTACAGAAGGATGGTTCATCCTTCCCCTGTGATCTCAGGAGTGGCCACGTGATTTTCACCTGCCAAAGAAATGTGGGCAGAAGTGCCACATGCCATTTCCAAGCATAAGCTTAGAGCCTACTAGCAGTTTGCCATGTCCCTCCTTACTCTTCCATCAGGCCTGGGTCTTGGATGAAAGATGGTGAGGAACAAAACCACACCTGACCCACAAGGGACATGCAGCATTAGCAAGGGATAAGCTGTTGCAGTTTGTAACCGTCACAGGATGAACTAGCTGAGATGACTGAGACAGCCATTGACACCGATCCCCTCCACTTCCCTTATTACCTTCAATCACTCACAGCTCACATGCTCCAGAACGTCTTCCTTGACCACCCTCCTCATCACCGTCCTATACCTCACAACACATCTACACACCATGCAGAGGTGGGTTGTGCTTCTTCCTCTAGTGGCATTGTACTTTTTTATCAATCCCCTTTTGCTACTGAAACTGTCAGCTGTTTCAGAGAAGGTTCCAGTTTCCCACTTCGAACCTCCCCATTAACACCTAGAACATAATCTCTGCATGCAGAGGTGGGAGAGGGGAGAGATTCCTTAAACACCAAAAATATTCATCAACATCGTAAAATACAAACATGCTGCCAACAGCCATCTCTTCTTTTTCCCAACCAATTCTGGTTGGTAACAGGCTTGGTAATACTCTCATATTGGCTTATCTTATAGGGTAAGTCTATAGGTAAATTCTGTTCTGGAAGAGCTGGAGTGGACTGATCGCTTCAGATATTACCCCTGGAGGGCAGTAACACAGCCTACATTACTTTCTGACCTAAGAGTCATGCAAAATGATAGCACTCTCGAGTATCTGTTGAATGATACAAATGGTCTGATTCGTCCGATTAGAACTAACTCCATTACAAAATGCCGGCAATGATCGAGGGAGGATAGAGTACTCATGTAACATTTATTGAGCACCCAATGAGGGCCAGGCACTGGGCCATTCCCACTATGTGTTACTCTCACTTCGACACTACATCACACTAGAAGGCGGACTTATTTTTTTTCTCACTTTCCAGAAAACAGGCTCATATGCTTCTTCCATACTTACACAGATAATAAATTCAGAATAGTAACTTGAACCAACGTCTTCCTAATCCACATGCCAGGACTCTTTGAACTATGCCATAATATACCTCTGTAACATGGAATGGAAAGAAACACTACTTCAGAGGTACCTAAAAAGCTAAGCTGAAGAGATCATTTACATCTTTTGAGAAGAGGTCCTACACCAGATATCTCTCTCACTTCAGTACAGTGGATTCTAAAATATGACAGGATCCATGAAAAGCTTCCCACAACACTTATTACTACAGTCTGATCATTAGGCTAAATAATTAAATGCCTTAAGTAATAATGGCTTTCATCAAAGGATTTGGGACAGGAAGAGGAGTAGGACTAACTGTTAAGAAGACATTCATACAGCACACTGAGAGTAGGGGTGGAGAAAGCATTAGAGAATTGGGGGGCTGTGAGGCAGAGGACACAGGTATACACTCACGCTGGGATGGAGGGGAACAGGAGAAGCAACTTGGGATGTGATTCGGCCACATATTCAAAGATCTAAGGGCCTAAATCCCTTCACTTAAAGCAAAGCCCTCTGATGTAGTAAAGCTACCTTCTTCTTTCTCTTCCTCCAGAGGCTCAGTGCCCACAGCTGGGGTGCCAATACAAAGGGGTCATTGCACTGAAGAAGGGCGAGCCCATGGCTAACCAAACGAAACCAGGCACACCCTCTCCTCTTCCTCCTGGCTCCCAACCACCGGCAGGAAGCAAGTTGGAGACTCACCACAAGTTCAGTGAACATGACATCCAGCTCCTCCACAGGGGGCATGGGTAATGCTGGCTCCATGGTCTGAAGCGCAAAGTTGCTATCGTTTCGCAGCCGATAGGTGATTTCTGGGTGATCATTATTTCGGAAACAGCAAAAGATGAATGAAATCCCCCGTCCACCTCTCTTCCTTGGGGCCATGGCGGATTTCTGCTCTATTTCTTGAAGTGACTAAACTCTGCAAAAACAAGACATGACATGGTTAAAGGTGCAAAAATGGATAAAAGATTTTTTTTTTTTTTAAAGCCAGACCAATTCAAGAAAGACCCTCTGCCCTGGAGGCAGTTGATAGCCTGCAGGGCATAAAGAGGACAACCCCAAGGTGGTTTGGAGTTCAGTTAGACAAAGAGCACATCCTTCTATTCACTTGTTGAATGTTTCCTGTGACCAACTGCTGAGCCAACAGTACAATTCTCCCCCTCCACACCACGGCACATGCCCCAGTCACACTGGGCTACTGGCCATTCTTTGCCTATCACATGCTCTTTCTTGCCCATCTTGTTCTTTAACATCCCCTGAAAGAATGACCTTCTCTTCCTCACCCCTTAGGAATCCAGGATCTCTTATCCTTTAAAGTTTGATGCCAACGTCCTCTTTTTCACCTTCCCAAAGGAGAATTAATATGTATGCTAAGGCATATCTACCCATTCCAGCTCATATCATATTCTAAGTTCGTTAAGAGAGTATTGTCCTGTTAGACAGCCAATAACTTCAAGTCAGGGGAAGGGACTATCAAACACCTTGTTGGCCCTAGTGCCCTGCACAGTGCCAGGAAGGAAGGAGGCACTCAGTTCATGTTTATCATGTTGAATAATTTAAATTCATAACAAACGAAGAGTGATTTCACATGAGCTTTCCAAACAGAAAAGATCAAAGGAGTTCACCAATACAGAGATAGTCATAGTATATTCACATAACAGAATACTATGCACTCATTTAAAAACAACATGGCATCTGTATATGTAGATATGAAAACATGTTCAAGATACTTTATGATATACTGTACGTATTACAGGATTACATGTTTTAAAGAATGCATATATGTTTTTATGAATATAAGTAAGAAAGGGCAAATAGCACTAACCTCTAAAATAAAAACAGGGGATTGGAGAACTATTCTTTTTCATTTGGTACCCTTTTGAATTTGAATTTTTTTTAATGTTTATTTATTTTTGAGACAGTGCAAGCAGGGGAGGGGCAGAGAGAGAGAGGGAAACACAGAATCCAAAGCAAGCTTCAGGCTCTGAACTGTCAGCACAGAGCCTGACACGGGGCTTGAACCCATGAACTGTGAGATCATGACCTGAGCCGAAGTCAGACGCTTAATCGACTGAGCCACCCAGGTGTCCCTTGAATTTGAATTTTTACCATAAAAATACATTTTTAGGGGCACCTGGGTGGCTCAGTCAGTTAAGTGTCCAACTGTGGCTCAGGTCATAACCTCACGTTGCGATTCCTGAGTTCGAGCCCCACGTTAGGCTCCATGTTGACAGCTCACAGCCTGGAGCCTGCTTTGGATTCTGCATCTCCCTCTCTCTCTGCCCCTCCCCTGCTCGTGCTCTCTTTCTCTCTCAAAATAAATAAACATTAAAAGAAATTTTTAAAAAACACATTTTTAATTATTATATAGTTTTTTGTAATTATATGTATTGCCTTGGGAAAATTCCAAAGTTACACTGTCAATTGAAAAAAGCAAATCAAAGAATGATACGTACAACATGATGCCATACTGGCTTTCAAAAAACCAATCTCATACAACATTACAAGCTCCAGTAGAAGTTTTCATAAATAACTATGATTTACAAACACTTCTGGAGTCAAGATCTTGCTCACTTAAGGGATGGTGGTCTCTAAAAGCCAGTGACTAGAAGTCTTTAGAGGGAAGGGAAGGTAAATGTTAAGAGCAGGTTGTCCCTCATGTAGCCCTATGTGATACTCCAACTGGCTCTGGAATAACAACTTGGCCGAGACATCCAATATCCCAAACTGTTGAAGCATATATCTCCTGGCCTAAAGTGTACTTGTTCAATGTCATAGGAGACATGTGCAGTGCCTGGGATTCCTTTGGCAGATGTGTGTTAATACTTCTTATATACCAGGCACTATAAGCACTGAAGGATACATAAAGGAAATGGGTCACTAGGAGATTATAATCTGGTGGGAGAGAATAGTACACCAAACAGTTATAAAAAGGCAATATGGTATATTATACCAGTGGATGCTACGTAATCGAGCAGGAAGTACATAGGGGAGAATGTGGGTATGGTCCCTGATGGATGAGTGGAGCTTCAATAGATTATGGAAAGCAGGGCATTTTGGCAGAAGGAACAGCGCAAGCAAAGGCATGGGGTGGGAAGGGGCATGGAGTACATAGGGAATGAGCAGTGGTGTGGCACAGCTTGTGTTATATAACACAGCCTTCCCACAGCAAAACCCTGGGGCTCTCATCTTCGTGATCAAAACCCACTGACGTCTCTCCGATACCAACCTAAACTGGCTTTCAGTGCTCCATCAAATCAGATCCAACTCAACTTCTCTGTCTTTCCTATTTCCTTGAAAGTATCTTTCACTTTAGCCAACAGACCATTTTCCACGCCCCATTCACATCCCACGCTCCTCTCTTCTTCCATCCCAGTGGTCTGCTCATTCCTTCTGCCTTTATCTTTGTCAACACGCTCCCATCCTGCCAGCACCCACACTGACAGTACTTAGCATGGTGAGCCCATCCACGGCTGGTGAAAACTGAAATTTGTTTCAACGTTCCTGAAGGGCAGTTTACTGATGCCTTTCACTCATACTTTTGACTTGAAGTATTTCTACTCCTAGAAATATATCCCAATGGAATATTCTGAGATACTATCAAAAATGTGGTCACAACAATTTTCAAAGCGTTACCTAATAACCAATAAACAAAGGCATAAAATAAGTTCTAGTTATAGGAGACTATATGAAAAGGTTAATCATGGTATAACTAGATGACAGATGACCAAGCAGTCCTCTCTAAAAGAATATTTAATGACATGCGCATTTTATATGTAAAATAAAGAATAGGTATCCAGTGTCCCATTTATGTACGAACAAGTGTACATATATGAGCTGTCAGGATGGGAGCGTGTTGACAAAGATAAAAGGAAAAAAGGATAAGAGAAACAGCACAATGTGAGCCAACAGTAAGCTTGTGTCAAAAACACCAAAAAATTTCTTTGTACTTTCCCAAGTTGTTGTCACAATGAAGACATACTACTTTCACAATCAAATGAAAATGAGATTTAAAAAAAAAAAAAACAACTGTATGATCATTTGTTTATATGACAGATGGAAGGAGGGGAATGTGTATGCAAAAATGTTCTTATCAAAAATATCCAAGTTATGGTGATCTATACACCAGTGTCCCAAACTATCTGAGGCGAAGGATGAGTTGCTTCCCTCCAATCTGTTAGCAATGTATTTTTGTAAAATAGAGTACAACTATTTCAGCAATGGCAAAATGCTAGAAGAATTTCTCTAAGAGTGCAATTCTTGTATTCTTTGTTAACCAGCATGGGGAAGGAGAAATACCACTGATGTACACGAGGAGATGGGAGTTCAGACTTAGTTCACTAAAAGACAACTGTGAATGTCTGTCTCCGATGTATGTCCTCAGGACCCAGCCGTGTCCCCCTCAGCAGCCAGGCCAGAGTCCTGCACACCCTGTCACTCAACTGTCAGTAAGTATACTGAAGAGACCGTTCAGGAATTAGTGTCAAGGTCTGCATGACTAAGCACCTCCGTATGGGGGTAAGGAGGCAGCATTCACGCTACTCTAAGACGGGAGAAAACAAAAACAAAAAAAACAAAAAATGGGCAAGACCCAGCTCATGGAAGGTCATATGGTCCATGCTTAGCTTTCAAGTTTATTTCCAGGCAGTCTTGCTAACCTATCCCATTGAATGTGGTCTGGGCCCTCTTAGCATGTTGTGACCCTTATGAGGCAGAGCCAACACTTATGGTAATTTGTGGTCTGGGTCTTACTTCCCCTATTGAAGAGTCAACTCCATGAGAAAAAGTGCCCACAGCTTGTGTCACTTAGTGCCTCACACACATAGGAGCACGACCCAAGTATTTGGGAAATGAATAGAGAGCAACTTTACTTTTGTACTTTATAGGTTGTTTCACTTAAACCCAAGTTTTATTACATTCTGGCTGTATTGAGGGGGGGGAGGGTGTGCACAAGAAACACAGAGATCTAAAAATCAGCCCAAAGCATTTAAGTCTTTTTTTCTTTAAGCCAGCAGTTCTATAAACAAACACAAAATGAGGGTCTTGGCTAGATTCTAAGATGGGTGATAAGATACAGAGTCTATTACGTTTAAGAACCTAATTGAAATCATTTTAATAAGGACCAAAATATTGCCTTTGACAGGTGATTTGTGTTTAAAAGCCTCACGAACGCCCAAAAGCCAAGTTTTTATGCTGGCTCCTGTGTGTGACACCAAATACAAGGTCTTCCATTAAACCCATCCTTAAACTGTAGATGATGGCAAAGCTTTGAGACTTCCAACAGGCTGCCATTTTTTTCTATGTTTATTTTTGAGAGAGAGAGAGAAAGACAGAGTGTGAGGAGAGGGGCAGAGAGAGAGGGAGACATAGAATCCGAAGCAGGCTCCAGGCCCTGAGCTGTCAGCACAGCGGGGCTCAAACTCTGAAACCATGAGATCATGACCTAAGCCGAAGTCAGTGGCTTAATCAACTGAGCCACCAGGCGCCCCCAGGCTGCCATTTTTAATACACATACTTGGAACTCAGTGTTAAGAGACTAGATTCCTAGATATAGACCAAAGTGGAAGCATAAGTAATCATCCTATGATCCCTCAGTGGCAGTAGACACTTCTGGTCAGCCCTCCTTAACCGCCCTGGCACTTCGCTAATGAACAATCCCAACAGCTGTGTATGTAATTTTATGAAGCACATCCACACCCAACACTTCATTTTATCATCCTTATTTCACATATCAGACTGAAAGGGAGACTTGGGAGGGAGTGGGGAAGTTAGGAAGAGAGAAGTTGGGGAGGGACTTGCTTTGCTGTAGAACGTAAAGGGATGTTGACTGGAAGAAGCCTAACTGGTTCGGAGTGGGGCAGGGAAGCTTGGCAGAGGTCAGGGAACCTGAGTGCTTAATCCAATGGGAATCCAATCCCCACCCTCTCCAACCTCAAGGCCATGACCTTAGTTCAGCCTCCCCTTATCTCTCATCTGTATAATTACAACAGTTCCTAACTCTTCTCCTTAACCTGTGGTTCTCCAGTTTAGGGGCTGACAAACCTTTTCTGTAAAGGACCAGATAGTAAATATTTTTAGCTTTGTGGGCTCTTAAGCCTCTATCACAACTAGTCAACCCTGCCATTTTATTCTGAAAGCAGCCACAGACATCTGTAAAAAATGGGCATGCCTATATGCCAATACAACTTCACCGTGGACACTGAAATCTGAACTTCACAGAACTTTCTCATGTCGCAGAATATTCTCTTTCAAAATTTGTTTTATTATTTAAAAATGTGAAAACTATTCTGAGCTCATGGGCCATATAAAAATAGGTGGTGTGTGCATGGAGGCCCAGGGGTTGAAGGTCACCAACAGCTGCCCTAGTTCATTGTATTCATCATTTAATTCATTAAGTCAAAATTCTGTTGAGTACTGAGGTGTCTGGCTGGCTCATTTGGAAGAGCACATGACTCTTGATCTCACGGTCATAAATTCGAGCCCCACGTTGGGTGTTTACTTAAAAAAAAAAGCACCTGCGGGGGGGGGGGTGTGGAATTTATTGCATGCTAATTACGTGCCAAGCACTGTTCTAGGCACTGAGGAAACAGAGATGAAAATGAGATGATGTGCCCTTCAGGGAGTTTTAGAAAAGATGTTTTGGAAAAGGCATGAAAAAAAAATCAAGTAAACTATATTAATTTTGGTTAGGGTTAGAGGGGATGCAAGAAGCAAGTGAAAGAAAATGGTGGTGATGGTGGTGGTGGAGACAGCGACTTTCAATAGTGTGATCGGGACAACCTCTCCAGAGAGAGGGCATTTAAGCTGAGACCTAATGGATGAATGGGACCAGTCCTGCAAAGTGTTGGAGGCAGATGATTCCAGGTGGGAGGAGTGTGTGCAGAAGCCCAGAGCAGGTGGGCAACTTGGCACATCTGGATCAGGGAAGAAGACAAGTATGGCTGGGGCATAGTGAGTAATGACAGTGTTAAGAGAGAAGAAGCTGGAGAGGGGAGAGGCCCAGACTCCAGGGACTCGTACACCAGAGTGAGGAGTCTGGGGTTTATTCTGGGAACATCATAAATGTGATTGTGTCACTCAATCACGACTTCTGTCATGTCTCCTGGATACAGTACAGCTTCCGGCCGGGACCATAAGACCCTCCGTGGTCTAGTCCTTGGCTACTTATTGTCTATCCTTGTCTCCCAGTACCATGAGCACTGTCCATCCATGTGCCCCCCCCCCACGTGCACGAAGTAATCAGACCTTCACAGGAGTCACTTCTGAGCCCACACATCCACAGTTCCCTCAGCCTAAGGTGCTCTTTTCCTTATGAACCTAAGTGTGTTCCACTGACCATTCAAAACCCACTCAATGTTTTAATGGGCCTTAAGTTTTCCAGAGATGGTCGCACGTTTCTTTCCACATCCCAAGCAGTATATGTGTGTGTGTGTGTGTGTGTGTGTGTGTGTGTGTGTGTGTATAGTTGAGTGTTTTTTGGTTGTCTGGATTTTTTTTTTTTTAATTCACGTCTGTTTCCCCCACCAGACTATGAGATCTTGAAGACAGGGACTATGCTTCATTCAGTCTCTGGCACATGGTATATTCTCAATACATGTTTGTTGAATGCAAAAGCATAAATGCCTAAGTGAACAGATGGCTTGTTTCTGAACTTCAGGATTGTGTGACTGGGTGTTCTTCCCACAGTTGCCTGCAGATCTCTTTTTCACAAATGCCAAGACATTTAAAGTCAACCAGATCACCAAGTGCTCCTTAGCCACTTGTCAAGCTTTCTGATGCTGGCAGTAGCCTCACAAACAGACTTCATCCTCTGGGTATTTGCAGCTTCCCTCAAGCAAGGAGCTTCTTTCTGGCTGAATTAGCTCATGCTTTTTTTTCCACCCAGCCTCAAAAGTAAGATCCATGGGAAACAGACCCACTGAGAATCTTTTAGACTTTTCCCCATTCCTTACATTCAATGAACACCTCGCCCGAGAAAGTATTCACTTCTTCACCTGTCATAGCTGAACCTCAAGAAGCCAGACACAGCACTAGGTGCTATAGACACAGATGAAGAAAGTCCACAGACTCAGGGAGACCACAGACTAGTGGGGACATTTAGGGAGCGGCGAAGCTGCTAACTCTGTCCAGTGAAGAGGGAATACAGAGTTACTGAAACCTGGGACCTGTGTTTCCACATCTTGGCCCCTTTTTAATCAGATCAGCCTGAGGGAAAGGACTAATTCCACCATGACAGCTGGGCCCTCAACCAGAACACATCTTCTAATCTCAGCTTCTGGCATCGTTGCAGAGGGGAAGAAGTCACTTCTGCGACATCCAAAATGCAATCCATCTATAACATTACAGATGACTATTGCTATGCCACGCACAAGGAAGCAATTAAAAAGCTACTTAAGATTCTGGAGCAGGTGCATTCTGCTTAGCAAAGAATAAGAAATTTAATCCATCTGTGGCCTAGCTCGAAGTCAGAGTCATTTGTACTGCTCTTTAACAAAACAAACAAGACTCTCAACATGGTAACAGTCAACAAATGAGGGCCAAATTTTGGGGAATATAGATGATGATGATCAGGATGATCTAAAACATTGGAGAACTTACAGTCCACAAGAAGACCCTCCCTAACACTCTCCTTTGATAATGCCAGGTCACAACACATATGTGATACGTAAGCATTGTTTTCCACAAAGCAGGTCAATATCTGTACCGAATAAATAGGGGAAACTTGAAAGCAGTGTTGACAAAACAGATTTGCACCCATGCATACAACTTTCGAATTGCTTCATCAGGGACTTTTGCCACACGTTGGTAAGATGGCTGTCCAGACCGAAGGATACGCTCACTGGCTAAGTAACCACGGTTGTCCTCTAACCAAAGTGGTCACGGGGGAAGCAACTTAGATGCTGGAGGAAGAGAGACAAGGAGAGACCATGATTTCCTGCCAGCCACCAACGTGATCAGACAGTTGAGAGCTCCTGCATGTACTCATATCGATATCGTAACCCACGTCTATTTTTTTAATCAAGACAGTATTTTGCGTTTAATTCTCCAATTATAATTTCAGTACTAAAATACTGGCATTGTTCCTTCATTGTAAATGGTCTCCGGAATTTCTGAAACAATGTCACAGACTTAAAAAGAGGGACAAGCAAAAAAAAAAAAAAAAAAAAATTATACCGTAAGAGCAACTTTAAAGAGAATGGCCAGGGAACCCTCCATTTTAGTGCCATACCTCTTATTTTCAGAGATGCAGTTTACCCCACATTTTGCAATTTTCCAATGGGCCCTGACATGCAGTTTTGGTTTCAACAGCACGATAATGTTAACCCAAATTCTCTTATCAAGAAGAATGTGAAAAGAAAAAACTGCTTCGCTTCTTTCCTTGGCCATCTCTCTCCCCTCTCGCATTCCTCATGTCTGGTTTCATTTCCCAAGCACACCAGATGCCAAGTACTATTTGGAGCTTTAAAAAAATCATGGGATACAGTCTAAAGGTTGCAGGAGAAACGTTTGAAAGGCGATGTGTTTTCCCCGCAAGTTTCAACATCCTCTCCACCAGGAAACGGAAAGGGCGTTTCTCAGTGTGTCCAGCGGAGGGCCAGCCCTTCCCACACACTCAAGTCCCAAAAGGATGCTCGAACGGGGCGCTTCTGGAAGTGGGTCTTGGAAATTCACCCTGTAGTCAGTCCCTTCAGCTCACTGACTTTCCTGATGCAAGAGGAAAACAATATAGGCACCAGGCACCCTAAAACAGGGCAGTACACACAAAACACACTCCTTCCTGTGTGCCCTCTCTGCATCAGTGGGGGGAGGGGGGTGCAAAGTGGAAGCCAGAACCTGTCCCATTCCTTCCCCTCTTCCTCCCTAGATAATAAGGAAGGAACCCAAGCGAAGTCCATGCACACCCTCAAGCCAGACCAAGCCTCAACCAGCACATAATTCTTTCTTCCAAGCCCAAGTCATAGACTCCTGCCAGAAAACACCTGCTCTTCATGTAAAGAGCAAAGGAGGGGGACCTCCAGGTCTCACCCTAAAAAGCTGGCAATGACTCTTCTGTCATGACTCAGTACTTTAACCACAGGTTTGGGACATAAATCCCTAAAGCCAATACAACACGGTTCTCGAGTTAGGAGTTTGTGTTGTTCACGTGACAGAAACCAGTCTGGAAGCCAGGACATCTCGTCTCGATCATCTGGGAGAAGAGCCAAACCAAAAGTGTCATTGGAGTCCCCACCAAAGAAAGCACAGCCTTGCCAGACAGCCTGTGCCCTTGGGCCTGCCGACCTGTTGCTAGTCTGTGAGTTAAGTCAATAAACAGATTTAAGCTGAAGCCGAAAGAAATGCAAATCGTTTTCTCCCTTTAGGTTTCCATCTTCACTGCCTCTAAGGGATCCACTTAGATGTGCAAGGACAAATTTCAATGAGAGGTTACACAAACATAGGAAGTTACAACTCAATGGCCAGTTCTGTCACATCAAAGCTCTCACTCTTCCAAGAGGCCAAGTTTTGTTCTTTAACAAACATGTAAAACAAGCAACTTTCCTGAATCACCTAGCAGCTCTTTCAGGAAGAACAGGAGAATAGGACATCACAGTCACCAGAGGAGAACGCGAGTACCCTACAGGGCACCAACAGCTGCCTGTACCCTGTGGCTCCAGTCCTCTGCTGACCCTACTTGAGTAACCCCTGAAGTCAGAGTCTTCACCCCTGCAGGCAGATGTGGTGCCTCTTGAAATGCCTCCCCACCACGATGATCACACTTCAGGGGTGTTAGGTTTCAGACCTTTCCAAACAAGTAGCCAACACGTTGGGGCGATCCACACAGAGTATTTAAGTGACATTAAAAGACACTGCCTAAAAATAAGTAGATTACTACTCATTTTTTGGAACCTTCTCACAACTGAAATAATTCTGGCAAATCCTGAGAGAGAAGAGGTTGAATAGATATACGCTTAGTTTGAAAAACTGTGCTTTCCAGATCTAGGAGTAGAGTCTAATACGGCTTAGAGAAGATAAACCAGAGGTACTCTGGGCCGAGGACGTGCAATGCCATCCTCAAAGTAGTATCTAGTCCCTCTTCCCAGTGAGGCCATAAGACATGGTCCCTTGAAAAGTGAGTACTGCTACTAACCCTCCCAGCCCCCAAACCAGATGCTGCTCGACCTTACTCCTCCCAAATACTACAACATTTTCTCATCAAGGCGTTTTATTGCCAAGTAGGTACAACTTCCACTTGTGTGCAGGCCTTTATGGAGAATAATGTCCACTGGCATCCTAGGGAAACTACAGTTCCCTGGACTGAAAATAAAGAAATAAAACCTTGCCTGGGGGGCTTTATATGTTCGTGTTTACTGAAAGAAAATTTAAACCTCACTAATTACCTTCTTCTGTTCATGTTCTTCTGACTACTTTCATGCCAAGATTCATACAATTGCAGCAAGAGAAAATGAAACACCATGTAGAACAAACTTTCTTGGTTAAGCTTAGCCTCATTCTCTGGGAACTATTAAGAAACCCCATCCTTCTCATGGAAAATGTCTGTGCTTTTCAGTGAGGGAAAAACTAATGAACAGACACAACATGACATAGGCAGCCGTGGAGACTTGACCCAGGTTCAAAGAGCAGCTCACCCACTTCTTTCCTGGAGGAACCGGAGGAAAGGCTTCAAGACCCTACGTCCTCTCTAAAAGTGTGATGGCTTTTAAGTGGACATTACAAAGGGAACGGAGAACTACCTTAGAGAGTTGGAAGGAGGATTTGTATTTGTTAACTACTGTTTGGTAGAAATGTGTTAACCAGATTCCTTTCTCTGACATTCCTGTGTATCAGCAGAACAAATTCCTGGAACGAGGCTGGTTTAATCTCTACAGGGCAGTTGTCATCACTAAATCAAGGGCTCTGCAGGTTAGTCAGCTTATCTGCAAATTGTGGGAAATTCTCTGAGAGTTTTAGGGGCCGTGTGGGAAAAGGCACTTTGAAAAGTCTTAGCTTTCTTGTATATTTTGAAGCATTCAACAGATTTGGTATTTCAACCCAACCACTTATACAAGAACGACCACATAGCACACCCAACTGAGTCACTGCAAGGACGCTGACATGGGCAATACTGACCTGATTCCCCTTCACATTTCACTCAGGCACTGACCTCACCTACTTATTATTCTACTTTGTACCTCTGAAGGCATCTCGTCTATCCAGGGAAATCACTGAATTGGTCACCAAACTGGACAACGTGACTGTCAGCAGCCACGGCCAGAGGCTTTCACACTTTTGCCTCAGAGAGGTCATTCTGAACCTGTGTGGACACAGCCACCATTTGCCATTACAAATGTAAAAAATGTTTATAGAAAGCTAAGTCCATGGTGATTCCTGGGTTTAAAATTACAGTGTGGTGAGTTGTTGACTAGATCCTGAGCCTCTCTACAACACCTGCTGCTCAGAGGGGTTCATTTTGGGCAAGGCCAGCACCACACCTATGCTCAGGCTGTTACTAATGAGTCCTGCGCATGACAAGGCAGGGAGAAGCCACCCAGAAACTGTAAGGACAGATGATGGAGTCACATTATGAAAACTGGAACTCCCTTGGAAAGAAGGACCCTGCCCTTCATAAAATTCTAACTACAAATTTTACATAATAAACCTTCAAGAGAGGCTTATGAAAAGATGCCGGTAAAGTTCCAATTGAATGCGAGCGAGTTCAGGTGCAGAAATAAGGCAGTAAAGAGGCCTTCTGGCCCCCACCAGTATGGGATGTTGTGTGGCTCTGGTAGGTGTTGCTCTTCGATCAGAACTTCCCCGGCCCTTCATGAGAGACACACATACCCTCTAAAAAATGAGAAGTGAAGGCATTACCTTGTCACGTAAGCCTCTAAAACTAATTTCCAAAAGAAAAAGCGCTAAAAGGACCAAGAGAAATAAAACTTTGACGTGGGATTTCCCCAGTCTCCCTTCGTGTTAGGAAACTCCATAAGCACTTAGATATACAACCATCCAAAATCAGAACAAATTTTTTTCTTAACGGGGGGTGAGGTTGGGGAGAACTTCAGCCCCACAGTGGGCAATCTAATAATCTATGGATGGGAAAGTCAATTGTATTGCCTCAGTGGAGTGCAAAATGGCAATATCTATTGTTGTTTTTAATGTACTGGCCCTTTGATCCACATCTAAGGATTCCTAGATTCCATATATAGGGATTAACCTATAGATATACTTACACATGAGCACAGAGATATATTAACGAGGATGTTCACTACAGCACTGTAATAGAAAACCCATTCACTATTGGTAATAGAGAATCAGTCTAAGTGACCTTCAATAGGTGAATGTTTTAATAAATGTTTGTGCCCCTGCGCCGTAAGACACTGGTTTTCATACTCTGATGCCCAAGCTTTATTTACTCCATACCAATTATATCAGAATCTCTGGTATTGGGGGCCCAGGCATGAGTATTTTTCCAAACTCCAAGGGTAATTCCAATGTGCAGGTCAGTTTGAGAACCAGTGCTACAGAATCCTATGCCCAGGTTCAAAGAATGTCCTAGGTCCATGAATACTGACATGAAAAAGATCTAACATATTCAGAGGAGGAAAAGAAGAAAAAAGAAATCAAGTTGCATAGCAAAACATATGTATCACCATTTATGTTAAAACTAAAAACAACCCTGTGTTTGTAACAATACACACACACCTATATATGTGAATGCATAGAAATCCTTCCAGAATTGGTGGTATAAACTGTAAAGTTGGTCAAAACTTAGCCAAATGCTTGGCACATGGAAGACGCTCGATAAATAGAGGCTATTACTTCCACGTGCATCTAAGTTTTTGGAACCTATGGTTTCATACTTGGATAGTGAACTCTTCTTATAAGTGCACCAGACAGTATTCTACTGAAACTAGGAAGTTTGCAAGCTTCTCAATAACCCCATTAAAACTCTAAGTATACACCTGAATAACTCATTAGCCTTTAAAATTACAGCTTGCTCTGTGTATACACGAAACCCATGCCCAAAAATGCAGGCAGATTCATTGTCAATATCATATTGATTTGTAGGTCCACCAAAATGGCCCATTTACAAGTCGTTCTATGTCAGCTAACAAATCTAAAAACTACAACGTAATGCTAGATGCCACCTTGATGAACAAAGAGGAAGAATATTCCCAGGGCTACGTGTTAAAGCCCCAGGGATGACAATGTGACAAACTTTAGAAAAATGTTTTGTTTGGTCTTAAATTCTTCATATCCCAAGAGGCAATTAGTGGAGAATTTCTGGTTCCCTGAAGCCTTCAAATAGTCACAGGGCCAGTTAGAAGAAAAGTTGGGAGATTCTATTATTTTTTTCTTTTTATTTGGCTCTGTTTCAATTACACTTCTATTGTGGATCAGAAATCAAAGGGCATCACAAATACAGCCCAGGATAAGAGGCTTCAGGATGCCCATACATGGAATAAAACTTAGTATGTGGTACACTCTTTTTAAAACATTTTTAATGATTATTTTTAATTTTTATATATTTTTTAATGTTTATTTATTTTTGAGAGACAGAGTGTGAGCCGGGGGAGGGGCAGAGAGAGAGGGAGACACAGAATCCAAAGCAGGCTCCAGGCTGTCAGCACAGAGCCTGACACAGGGCTCGAACCCACAAACCATGAGATCATGACCTGAGTCAAAGTCGGACACCCTAACATTTGCTTATTTTTGAGAGAGAGACACAGAATCTGAAGCAGACTCCAGGCTCTGTACTGCCAGCACAGAGACCAATTCAAGGCTCGAACTCATGAACGGCAAGATCACGACCTGAGCCTAAGTTGGTCACTTAACCGACTGAGCCACCCAAGCGCCCCAGCTTGTGGTACAGTCTTAAGATGCAATCAAACATATTTAAAAACTATATTTTTATAAAAATGAATTTAGTACAATTTTCAAAATTCTTCTCTATTTTAGGTAATTTTAAAAAGGTATGCATCATCCACATTTACTTGGGCACTGAATGTTTGACTACAACAACTTAAAGCTGGATTCCAGCAATTTTCTCCCAAGTACATGCTCCTAAGTTTCTATCTTTAAAGGTGGGGTTCTCTCTAAAATGAACAAATCAGGAGACTATATATGTTGGCGAGGATGGGAAGAAAGGGAACCCTCTTGCACTGTTGGTGGAAATGCAAACTGGTGCAGCCGTTCTGGAAAACGGTGTGGAGGTTCCTCAAAAAATTAAAAATAGATCTACCCTATGACCCAGCGATGGCAATGCTAGGAATTTACCCAAGGAATACAGGAGTGCTGATGCACAGGGGCACATGTACCCCAATGTTTATAGCAGCACTTTCAACAACAGCCAAATTATGGAAAGAGCCTAAATGTCCATCAACTGACGAATGGATAAAGAAGATGTGGTTTATATATACAATGGAATACTACCTGGCAATGAGAAAGAATGAAATCTGGCCATTTGCAGCAATGTGGATGGAACTGGAGGGTATTATGCTAAGTGAAATAAGTCAGTCAGAGAAAGACAGACACCATATGTTTTCACTCATATGTGGATCTTGAAAAACTTAACAGAAGACTATGGGGGAGGGGAAGGGGAAAAAAAAGTTACAGAGAGGGAGGGAGGCAAACCATTAGAGACTCTTGGATACTGAGAACAAACTGAGGGTTGATAGGGGGTGGGGGAGAAGGGAAAGTGGGTGATGGGCATTGAGAAGGGCACTTGTTGGGATGAGCACTGGGGGTTGTATGGAAACCAGCTTAATAATAAATTATATTCAAAAATAAATAAGTAAATAAAAATAAAGGTGGGGTCCTCTTTATCAATCATTAAGTCACCACACTGCTTACAGAAGCAAATGAAAACATGGTGATCGTATGAACTCATAAGAGGCAAGAGATGGTCTTTCCTGGACCAAGATTTTATCAAGGAATTTTATGAACTTGAGGTCTGAATGCTGACAATATTCCTATGAGATTAAGACTAATTATTTCCTTGCTACATCTCCCAAAGTTTATGTAGTTGAAACCCAATTCCTTCAAATATCACTAAATATTCATTGCAAACAGCTGGAAAGGAAATCTATGATTCTCAGAACTGCAAAATGATTTCCAGTATACTAGTATCGGTCCCAGTGAAACACAGTTACCATTACTTTGGAAGCAATGCACTGGAAGCATACACTGGAAAGCATACATTGTCAAAGAGGAAGTAAAATGTATTTTTTTGAGCTCTTCGCAAGTTAATAAAAAATGAGTACACAGCGCCCATAGGACAATGATGACCAAGTCTGAACAAATGGTCCACCATCAGTCAATGCGGTATGCCTATCGAGCTTTGGGAAAATATCAAAGATTAAAGGAACTCCATCTGATACCTATTGAGTTAATAGGCTCTTTGGCAAGTGAGTTCCAAGTCACTCCCAGAAATCCCAGATGACCTTGGAAGAACCGGATAATGATGCCATTCCTGAAAGTTAAGAAGTCATACAAAGGTAGAGTCTTAAGGAAGCACAAAGTCGAGGCATGTGCTGTCAGAAAAAGTGTTTTCCTTTTTTTTAATATGGGCTTCAAAACTGCCTAACCTATGCATAATAAAAGCAATTGAGGAGACAGATAGGATAAGTTGTGAGAGCTAGCAGGCTTTGCCAAGGACAGGAGAACACGTGCGTTGAATAAGTGAACTGGTGAATGTATATCATCTCTTTTCATAAAGCTAACAATCAACCAAAATAGAAACTATCAGCAGCTACAATAAAAAGTGTTTCCTCATTGGTGATTTCTCTCCATGTGACAAACATCCTTGGGAAGTTATTCACATAGCTTAACAAATGATTCTGAAACTGCATGAGCCAAACAAATAGTGAAGAAAGATCTTTACTGAATTTTAATTACTATACATGGATTACCACACTCGTGACTTAAACTCAGGCCAAAAAACAGAGCCATTCCACAGTCATCAAGGGGGAAGTGTGAAGGAAGCTGATACTAGCCAGTGCCCACTCCACCCAACTCTGTAATTTTCTATATAATTAGGTGAGAACAGTAATTGCTTAATTGCATAACTCAAGAAGACTAGACATTTGCTTCTCTTGCAAAATTTATTCTAAATGCGGTAACAAGAAAAGCTCTGTTGTAAATTACTACTTTGACTCATTTACGAAGCCTACAGTAGCTGGACTGAGGTTAATATTTGGATTTCATATTCTGCAAATATTGTTAAACAGTCAAAAGTCATCAAGTGGCTAAATATGGGAAGCTATCAATATAAGACTGGTTAAATGATTTAGGGTACCTCTGTATGGTGAAATACCACACAGCCATTAAAAAGAAAGGGACACCTTTTCTATTGTTAAGAGGTCTAAAGTATATTAAGTTTCCAAGTTACAGTATAAACATGATATATCATAAATGTAAAAGGAATATACTTAAGCATGGAAACAAAGTATCTAGCCTGTGATAAAATAATAGCTACAAAAACCCATCAAGTAGCTCCTATTCTAGAGAATAAAATGGACATTGGAAAAGGAAGGAAACTTGTTTGCATCTCGGTTCCTTCTCATTTTTTTTTTTTTTTAAACATAGGCTTAGACTACTTTTTCCCCTTGATTATCAAGCTGTTTCCAAATGTTTAGAAAGTAATTAGATCTTATAAAAATTAAGTGGCTTTTTGGGGCTCCTGGCTGGCTCAGTCAGTAGAGCATGAGACTTTTGATCTCGGGGTCATGAGTTCAAGCCCCATGTTAGGGATAGAGTTTACTTAAAATAAATAAATAAATAAAATAAAATAAATGACTTTCATTTAACAACCCTCTTCAACATGCCAGCCACTTTTATTGTGCTTTACATCCATTTGTTACCTCAATGAATAAAAGAGATAAACTGTGAATCCTTACGTGTCTCCTCCTGAGAACACAGTCCACTGTCAACAAATCTCTATGCTCTGACCTTAGTTGCTTTAATTTCTGCACTTTTCCACTTTACCACACCCACCTCTGCGATTGTTAGTTCTCAAAATGAAAACGATCTGTTCAACTGTAAAACACCAATACGAACAGTGACTTTGTTTCCTTTAAACTTATAATGAATTTAGAATAGGGGGGAAGAAAAGGAGAGGCAGCTACCAAACCATTTACTGAAGACAATACTGTATATATCAATACAGTTCCATCTCATCACCATAGCAACAGAACGCATAACTGCTTCCACCAAAATAGCACAATTCAGAATCCGCTGAAATCCACCGTGCTCTTTGCTATAGAAGTAACTATTGCTACCTTTATCTTCAGAAAATCCACTCTCCAGGTGGCAGCCCCAGGAACACCACATACGGAATTTTTTGTTAGGTGTTTATTAGGAAGCTTGACCCAGAAGGAATGAATTTGCTTAGTAATTTTAAAGTCCTGCTTTCTAAAGCCCAGTTCTAAAGCTACTGAAGTAGCAGCACAGTGTATCCTCTTACATTCATGGCTCCTGACCCAATCTTAAATAAGCAAGCAAATACCATAATGGGAAGTCTGAATTACAAAAGGGCACAGATGGAAGCCTAACAGCTGATCACAAAAGAGGAAGGCAAACACTGGTAACTATTTTTTAAAGAAGGACAAGAAACTTAACGTCAAAATAAGAGATGGTACTAACACTAAAAGAGACCCCAAAATAAAGACAAAAACGATAGGCTATGCATTTCAAGGGAACATGCAATCTACATGAAGTCATGATTAAAAAGCTGCTTAATTATTATTTATTCATGATTTCTAAATATATACCACCCACCACCTTTCCCTTCTGTCCCACATTTCTTCCCCCCCCCCCCCCACCTAAAATCATCATTTACCTTACAAGCACCACTTTCCATTCCATGAAAATAATCAACCAGGACAATCTGTTTTCGGTATGTCTCCCTTCTATTCATCAGCAGAAAACAGAGCTATGACAGATGTTCTAGCTAACCTGGCAACTGGCCCCTTCGTGGTTACTCCTCTTATAAACACCACCCACCTCATTGGGTAGTAGCACGTAAAAGGTAAAAGCCAGCCTCTTTGTGGGAAAACACGCTGGTTAACAACTGTACTTGCTCAGACTGGAAAGGCAACCAGGACAGAGATGCCCACAGGTAATCAACCTCAGACACACACACACACACACACACACACGCACGCACGCACGCATGCACGCACACGCATACGGGTGTCAAACTGGTTTTTCCTCATAGGGACAATTCATAGACAGTCAGGAATCACCCCTCACCCCACATATCTACACACAAATCTCAAGTTCACAATTCTGTGTGATCATTTATACATTTTTATTCATTCATTCATTCATTCATTCAGGGACCCAGCATGTGCCCACTCTGTTTGGTTTTGGGATACAAAGATGACCGAAACAGATGTAGACCTTGCCCTTGCACAGCTAGTTCACAGGCACATGAGCCCTTGGCTCCTTAAGCCAACTCAAGAGTCTAGACTCTGGCTCTGTGAGCAGACACACAGGAAGTAAGTAGAAGGAGTGGTCAATTCTTCACCTCATCTTCAACAGGCAAGAGCAGATTTTACTTGCTTCAAATAACACAGTCTCCCAGTAACTTCCATGTTCCCTTGAATATAGCTTGGGAGAGGAAGTAAAAGGAAGCAGAGGGTGATATCTGTTCTTAACAAATAGGGGGCACAGAGTACCCTGCTAAGGTTTGGGACCTCAAACAAGACACTGGCATCCACTTCCGTCCTCGAAGGATTAACTGCTACAGGAACTGCCCTCCCACTACAAACAACTAGAAAAGTGGACAAAACACATGAAACAACTGTACTAGTTACTGGACAAAGACAATGCAGGACCATGATCTTTGAGACAAGGAAATTCCAAGTGAGATAAGCCCTACTATCACCCCAACTTACTCTAGGCAGTAGGGCAGGAAGGGGAAACCCAAGCCAAGCTCAGGGGTCGTGCTAAGCTGAGGAGCCAGAGATAAAAGTTCGGGGAGAATGAGGCAGTGAGCAACTCTGGAAATCTGCAAAGGGGGTCCCCTCCAATCCTCGGCTGAGTACTACTCTGCACGAGGACCTAGGGTTCACATGGGGCTGGGAATAAGCGGCATTCCCACCAGCCTGAGTAGAAAGAGCTGGTTTACATAAAATATCAGGAAGAGCCTCCAAAAGGGTCCTAGACACAGCCTGCTCTGGAAAGGGCTTAAAAGCCGCCTCAAAAGGGTCTCGCTGATCCCAAGTAATTTAACCATGTGCCAGAACAAAGGCCAACACTCTTTAAAGGGAGTCCTTCAGGCAGAAAGAAATTGATACCAGATAGAAATTTGGATCTACACAAAGCAAAGAAGAATGCTGGAAATGGCCAACCTCTGGGTAAATAGAAAACCAGACACTGCCTCAGAGTTTCCCAGCCACTGACCTTTAGGATGTGCTTTTGCAGAAATCCACAGATGACACTAACGGGGTCAGAAGGTCAGGATCAAAGTGAGTCCTAGCTCTACTACTAACTGTCCCCCTAACCTCAGTCTCTTAGAGCCCTCTGGGCCATTATTTCCTCAGAAAAATGCCCTCCCTTGAAATGTCATCACACTATATAATGACCATGAATGTGCTTTGGAAATTCTGAGTACTGAGCAAAGATTTACCAAGTGCCTTCTATGCACATTTCTAGGCTTTATATGTCTGGACCTCAGTTTATTCATCTGTAAAATTAAAATAATAATAGTACCCAGTTCAAGGGGTTGTTGGCCCCATTCAGTAGGTAAATATATGTGAAGTATAAAGAATAATGTCTGGCCAGAGTAAGTTCTTACAGATGAGATTATTATGACTATTTCTACTACTGCTGCTGTTGGTAATTAATGTTACTACTGGGCATATGATCATTAAAAAGACCAATTTGGTTCTTGCCCTCAGATTCCATATTTGAGCTATGTGATAATGAAAACAATGCTTTGGGGATAGTTTTTTAAAATTTTGCCAGAGAAAAATGTGGGATAGCTGGGGGAGAAATACTAGTGTGAAGGGATCCCTAGACCTCACTTCCAGCTCTTCTCCTCAAGTAGCCCTGGGACCCCGGTTACATCATTGCGCTTGTCGGAGACTCAGTTTATCCTTACAGAGGTAGGTGAGAATCTTCAAGGATCCCTTCCAGTCCCAACATCTGATGATATGAACCAGAGGATCCATTTTAGAAGCATGTTGCTCCTGCCTTTGAGCAATTTAATTCTCATAGCATCAAATCCCCATATAGGAAACAATTAATTTTGAGGAAGGGAAGTTTGTGATTTAAGAAAGCTATAAGAAATAAACTCGAAATCTAGGATTAATATAAACGCCTGCACATAAGTCCCAAACCTAGAACCAAGGCCACCTGATTCATCTCCCTAAAAATGCGAAGGAGTACAATAGCCTGTCACTCCCACCTACTGCTGGGTAAACCACCATTTTGATTTTGAGAAGCTAATATAATTAGAGGAAGCAGGGAAGCTCTTCCTTTTGGTTCCAGAGTTTGAATTGGCTCCAAACAAGCAGAATTCTCTCTCCTGTCTACAGTTCTAGAATTGAGAAGAAAAATGGTAGTACGCTGTGGAAGTTCCTTACGCCAGAGAAAAAAGAAGAAATATGTCAACAGCTAGTTTCTTCTACTGGTTGTTTATACCAGCATGTACCACAATTGGTAAGCTATCAATTACAAACACAAAAGCTCCCATAAAATCAACTGGTTCCGATCTTACAAAATATAGTTAATTTTAGCCAAGTCTCAAAAACCAATATTTTCCTTTTTGATAAGCATCATTCAAGGTAAAGTTTCCACTGGAAGAAATAGTAAGTGGTGGAACCCTAAGAGAATGAATCTCTGTCTGATCTTCCAAAAACAGTTGTGAAAGGAACTTTCCTAAAGTTTTCCTAACATGTTGCAGAGGATGAGCCAAAGATTTTGCAGAATTTTATAAAGAGCTTCTATTAACTTCATTGGAGAGAACATGTTGCATAACATTAACTCCAGGGAAAAAATATTTTTCTGTACGTATATATAATATGCTATGTATCATTACGGGTAGTTCCCAGACCCCCTGCAGTTTACCATCAGCCTTAGCCCCAAAACTTTAAACACACAACTAAAACGCATCAAAGGAGTCCTTAAAGCACACTCGCATCATGTGCACATACACACACACAGAGTAAAATTTGAGAGCATGCTGTATCTGTCTTGGGACCTGCCATTGCTACCTCAGATGGACACGTTTCTAACCTATATGTCTACTTGAACACCTATGGGAACTACCTCATCTCCTTCTCCCTGTGATTCTAAAGGGGGTAATCAACCAAGTGATCATATGCCTTCATCAACAGAGGTGGGCACATGGCACTGGCTTGGCCAATCAAGGCACTCTACCCCCTGGACAGAGTAACTGATCTTGAGATGGGCACCCAACACAAAGAAAACCAGACATCTTTATGTGTGTCAATGCTGTAGACACATCCTAGAATCATGAGATAGGACCATAAACACCTGCAATTTACAATAATTGACTTTTCCACCATGTGTTGGAAACAACCCAAGAATGAAGCCAGCAAAGATAAAAGCAGAACTGAGAGATGGGACAAGGGGCATGGGGAGATGAGGAGGTTTTAAATGACATCATTTAACTACTGGATCCAGCTAAGCCTCAAGTCAAATATCCCCAGAACTCCCCACTGCATGTTTCAATGAACTACTGCCCCCACCAGCCAAGTTAAGTGGGTTCTGTCCCTTGATGCAAAAACAAAAACAAAAACAAAAACCTGATTCATGCTCCACTTGACTAACTGGGGTGAAAACTATCACTTATTGAGTGCCTCCCAAGTGTCAGAGACCACGTGGAACATCAATATGCATCATTTTAGCAGGGCACCTGGGTCGTTCAGTCGATTAAGCATCCAGCTTCGGCTCATGTCACGATTTCACGGTTCATGTGTTTGAGCCCCTCGTCGGGCTCTGTGCTGACCGCTCAGAGCCTGGAACCTGCTTCAGATTCTGTGTCTCCCTCTCTCTCTCTGCCCCTCCCCCACTCATGTTCTGTCTCTTTCAAAAATAAATAAAATTATGTATCATTTTAGCTAATTTTTATCATCATTCTGGGAAGCAAATGTCACAATTTTATAATAAAGAAAGCTACCAAGGATATCCAGAGACCTAGGAAGTGTCCTCAGGGATTTAAACCCTGCCTGTCTCATTCCAAAGCCCATTCACTTCTTACCAACTACACCTCCTCGAACCACAAACCTGTGTCTTTCAAGATACTTCATCATTTTCTAAGACTCAACCTAATAATCAAGCTGACAATCAAGCCATAAATCCAAACACAAGTGTCTCATTTTAGGGAAGGCTCTTAAGACTTTGCTGCTCACAAGTCAATATGAATAATGTAACACCTCTTTTCTCAAATGAATCCTATTTTTGGAAACAAATTTTGCCAGGCTGACTTTCCAGGAATCTTAAACAAGCCTGGAGGGACTTATTCTTTGAAGCTTGGAAGTAACACAAGTTTTGGGGTGTATGGTGTTGAAAAAGACATAGTTAGAACATAGAAGTCATCGTCACAGCTAAGCAGGAAGCATTCAGAAATAACCACCACCACCCCCCTTTCTCAAAGACAGGCCACAATCCAAAATTTTAGTCATTCATCTCTAACTTTGCCCCCAGCAGTAGAGTTTGCGAGAGACAGACTGTAGCAAGAAAGGAATTTAACAAGGGGGGGTAGCACACAACTAGGCAAATTTAAGAAAAGTATCAAGGGTCTGAAAATTCCACCAGTAGGCCTGCAAAAGAACATATCACAGGTGAAGGTGTCAAACCAATTGAAGGAGGTGAGAAAGAAGGGGTGGAGAAACTGGAACAGGCAAAGGTGTGGTCAATAGAATTCAGTGTTCTGCTGTAGGCATAAAATTCATTAGCTACATCTCTTTTAACATTTAGGAAAAGAACTAGCATGGCAATAAGGAAACTATGCTTAACTAACTAGTCATTACTATCCTTTTTTGTAGGACTTGGGTTTAACAGGTGGAGTTGAGGCCCCTATTTGGGTAATGGCCAACTACCCTTATTATAGGTTGGGTTATTTATTTTACATAACCACAAGAAAAAGGTAAATGTTAAAACCATAGGGTGTCACCCTATTTCATAACATGTAATAGTATATTCCCTTCATAACGTAATTTAGTTTTCTAAGTACTTGTGTATACACTGTGCCATTTGATTTTCCCAACAACCCTGAGAGGAAGAGAGTCACAGGCAATCAGATACTGTTTTCACTTCCACTTTACAGATGAGAAACTATCTTTGAGCACTAAAATGACCTCCACAAGGCCAAACCACTCCTAAGTAGCAGAGCAGGGACTTGAATTCAGGCCACCCTTCTTCCAATATTCTGAATTGCCAGCCTGACCATCCTAGAATTATCCAACAAAGAATAGTCTCAGGCTCTTTTGTTGAAAGGCTCTGACGGAAGAAACAGCATTTAAATTACGTTTCAAACAGTTATTATTATCTGTCATCAACATATGCGATGTTTTAGAGGGCAGTCCATTATACTTCTAGGAGGTGTTTATAGTGGCAAAAATCATACAAATGAAGATACTCCAGTGTTTTATTGGGTCAGCTACAGCTTTACTCACTCGTCTCATCTCTACATTAATTAACCAGCTATTTGTCAGGGATTATATACAAAGGATTAAGGAATACAAAATTGGGGGCACCTGGGTGGCTCAGTCGGTTAAGTATCTGACTCTTGGTTTCAGGTCAGGTTACAATCTCACGATTTGTGAGTTCAAGCCCCAAATCGGGCTCTGCACTGACAGCTCAGGGTATGCTTAGGATTCTCTATCTCCCTCTCTCTCTGCCCCTCCCCTCTCAAAAATAAACATAAAAAAAAAAAAAAAAAGGAATACAAAATCGAACACACCATACTCTGTCCCTGTCAGAAATCAAATAGATAAGAGGGAGAGGCTGACTTGTAGATATGCTATAAGAACACAGAGGAAAGAGACCTGTATCCAAGATGATATCTCCAGAGTGGGAAACCAGAAACATCACACTTGGTTCCAGTCATTAAGGAGCTAACAATCTAACAGAGAAGAGACTCATGAACACAGCAAAATACAGAGTAATAGATATAAATGCCACAAAAGAGGTATTAAGTAATGTAAGTGTTCAGAGGACATAAAGGGCACTTCTAATTAGGATGACCTCAGAAATTTTTTGAAAAGATTAAATATGAATAGGCCTTTAGAGAACTGTTATATCTTAGTGGAGCATAAGGCAAAGACTACAAAAGCCAGCTGCCTGCTCCCTGTAGAGACATCCTGAGAAGCTCCAGATTCCATATTGGCCTATGACAACCACTGAGCTGAGGACAATGATGCTGCTGAACTCCCGTGAACTCTCTCATTCACAAGGTCATAAAGATATACAAACAAACAAACAAACTTGATGAAAGACATCCACGACACTCATCTTTGTAGGATCAGAGCCATTACGTTAAAAACGTGAATCATTTGTGCCTCCAATATTTCTCTCTAAATTGCCTTCATACCCAATAATGGGAAGATTGCCACGTAAAGAATATCTTATTCTTCAAGACTGTCAATTACATTCTCACAAATCATTCTAACCAGTCCATTTGGTTTTGAAGGAGAAACAAGTTATGAATGCATCACCCTAAAAGCATGCTAATACCATCAGAAGGATATATGGGTTTCACTCATTTTCCCATTTCCAGCAAAACTGGCACTAGCATACGTGCTCAACTAAAAATCATTAAAAATTAGAAAAGAGACCTGAGAGACCATTTTACAGATACCAAGACTATGAGAGATTAAATGACTTCTTCAAGGGGCTCCTGGGCGCTTCAGTCAGTTAAGCGTCTGACTCTTGATTTCGGCTCAGGTCATGATCTCACAGTTTTAGGAGTCCAAGCCCTGCATTGGGCTCTGTGCTAACTGCATAGAGTCGGCTTGGAATTGACCCTCTCTCTGCCCCCACCCTACTGGCGCTCTCGCAAAATAAACTTTAAATAAATAAACAAACAAACAAACAAATAAATAAATAAATAAATGACTTCCTCAAGCTCACACACTAATTTAAAGACAAAGCAGTTAAGTAAGACTCAAGGAGTGATTCTAAATAGATTCTTAATAACTGGGAAGTCTGACCTAGCAAATTAATCTCAAAATACCACACAAATGTGGGAGTTTTTTTTTGCCACAATTTAAAACAGTTGGTAGGTAAATAAACAAAAACCTATACAAATGTTTTTGGTTTGTTAATGATGCTATTTTAAACACTGAGCTTTTGACAAGATTTTTACAATCTAATTCTCCTACTCAGTAGAACGAGTCAACTTTGATTGCATTTTCTTTAACTCTTTCCGTCACAAAAGTAGAAACCCAATTCCAGAAGCAAACTATGCCGCTATTCTCTAAGAATCTGTAATCCTTCAAATAACAGAAAGAGCTACAGAGACTCCCCACTGACCAGCTGGTTCCTGCTCTGGGGAGTAGGGTGGAAAGAAGGGAGAAGGTCCAGGATTAACAGTTTTCTTGACTATTAGGAAAGTTCAGACATGTGGTAGTGTCTCACTAGACAATGGGGCCTATGTCAATCCTGTTACAAAACATTTTATAAATTCCAGTTTTCAAAAGTATGCCCAGTGGCCTATAGGTATCCTGGAGTGTATTCTTCCTTCAGAAGAAAAGTACATAAAGTACTTCATAATTTCAGATCATTCTATTTCCTAAATAGGATGCTGCATTAGACTAAACTAAACCCTATCTGTATTAGCCTACGTTGGCCTGGGGTGGTCAAAATAAACTTTTTCAACTTTCAGTTCTCCTAAATAAATATTTCTCCTGGTATTTTCACCGACATGTTGATCAGTACTCATTTTTTCTGTTACGACAGTGTTGAATATGTATTCCATCCCCTGTGAGAGGTCTCTTTTGGAATGTTGCTATCATGCTACAAATAAGTTTCACTATATGTTCTCTCCTAGAGAAACAAGAACAGATGTTCATCATATTCTCCTAGTTGTAAACCAAATGAACTGAACCTCCAATTAAGGCAGCTACTCTTCAAATCCCACTTTTTCATATATATTCCAAAATATGTAGGTTACAACTGAAGGACGCTACACAAAACATGAGCAAACTACAGCCTATAGGCCAAATACAGCACCCCACTCCTCACCGATGGTTGTTGTTCTTTTTAAAGTTTATTTACTTTGAGAGAGAGAGAGAGAATGGGGGAGGAGCAGAGAAAGAGAATCCCAAGCAAGCTCCACACTGTCAGCACAGAGCCAGACGCAGGGCTTGAACTCATGAACCACAAGATGACAACCTGAGCTGCAACCAATAGTCGGATGTCTAACTGACTGAGCCACCCAAGCACCACTCACCAATAGTTTTTGGAAATAAAGTTTCATTGGATCACAGCCACACCTAGGTTTATAGACTGTCTGTAGCTGCTTTCTGAGTAGTTGTCACAGATATTTGGGTCCCTCAAACCTAAAACATTTACTATGTAGTACCTTGTAGAAAAAGTCTGCTGACCCCTGGTCTATATTAAGTACACCAAACAAAAGAAGTTTGGGGATGTTTTCCAAAACACTTATATAAAAAATAAATTCATTCATGGGGCTCCTGGGTGACTCAGCCAGGTAAGCATCTTACTCTTGATTTCGGTTCAGGCCATGATCTCATGGTTCATGAGTTCAAGCCCCGCAGAGGGCTTTGTGCTGACAATGCAGAGCCTGCTTGAGATCTCTCTGTCTCTCTGCCCGTGCCCTGCACGCACGGACACACTCTCACTCTCTCTCAAAATAAGTAAATATATAAGCATTTTAAAGAAAGGAAGAAAGAAAAAGAATTTATTCATTCATTTAGCAAGTATATATTAACCATCTTTGGAAGCTGTTCTAGGGGCTGGAAACCCATTAATCAACTGGAAAGATGAGGCCCCTGTGTTTTTGGAGGTCATATTCTAGTGAGAGGAGACAGACAAACATAACTACTTTAATTCCAGGTAGATAAAACAGGATATATAGAGACAGCAGTCAAGGATTCTGAAGGGTGGTGATTCTTTAGGAGATGCAAAATCATGAGGATGACAGCTCAGAAGATGCCACTGGGACTGACATTTCAATGGCGAGAGGCCAAACATGCAAAAATCTGAAGACTGACCCAGGCAGAGGGAATAACAAAGGCTCCAGGGCAAGAAATGCTAGGCCTGCTCAAAAAACAAAAAGGTGACTAATGCACCTGAAGAGGCACAAGGTAAAATCAAGGGGTCAGCAAGGACCATGTATGATGAGTAATGAGCAAAATCATGATACTAGTAAATTTCCATCTTCAGCTGCTTAGGTATTAATAAACACTACTAGATTAAAAAAAAAAAAAACTAATCAGAGTATAAGGATTGCTTTGGCTACTTCATTTTGCCACAACTTCTTCCTTTTGATCTGTTGAAAATTACCTGAAGCTCAAATGTCTAGCAGCCTAAGAAAGAACACTTTGTTAGAGACAGTTTCTGCTAAGGAAGTAATTACTCCCTCTCCCTGCATATACTGCAACCCCCCCCCCCCAAAAAAAAGACTGACTGTTCTCATTGCAAAGACATAAAGTGACCATTTCAAATGGGATTTTTTTTTTTAAAGAAAGAGAATTTCCCGTTATTAAGCATAATTAAGCCTATTTTCCCAAGTCTACTAGGCTATTCATTCAATGAAGTGAGGTCTGTCTCCTCACCATCTCTGAGTAGCAGCTGTGTGCATGTTCCACCAGAAATCTTTCAAAGCAGTTGGCTGGTTTGGACAAAACGTAATATTCCTTGAAAGTCTGGAAAGATATACCATATGGCTTGGTTTGCCATCGTCAAAGTAAATGGAGGACTGTTTCACTGTAGAGAATTTCAACGTATTGCTGAATAGCCACAAAAATCAATCTTTTTTTTTTTTTTAAATATTTGTTTATTTACTTTGAGAGACAGAAAGAGAACAACACTCGAGAGCAGGGGAGAGGCAGAGAGAGAGAGGGAGGAGAGAGAATCCCAAGCAGGCTCCACACTGCCAGTGCAGAGCCTGACTCAGGGCTCAAACCCACAAACCATGAGATCATAACCTGAGCCGAAATCAAGAGTTGGATGCTTAACCAACTGAGCCACCCAAGGGTCCCTCAATCTCCTCTCTTAATGCCCTTTCCCTTTCAAATTTTTTAAGGGATTTATGAATCTGAAAAAACAACGTTCCATTTTTAGATCCCAAAATATAAGAAGTCAAGAGCATTTGGAAGAAAGGCCAAGACAGAGGTGCTCTGATAAAACCATGACTCTCAGCGAACAGCCAAATTTACGAAGCACGAGTAGTTATGGGATATTCTGGAGGGATGACAACCAACTGGCCTTCACTAAGATGTAATGAGGCACAGATCTGCAGAACAAGGTCCCCTCATTGGTGAACACTGTGTGATGACGGGTATGGCATGGACGTTCATAAGCAGACTTGAACAGGCCATAGAAGAGCGCTGTTGAAAAGTATGCTGAAGCGTGAACCTTCAAAAGCAGCAGCAAAGCCAGAGAAGAACCAGCAGACAACTTCCCCAGAGAATTAACTTGCAATCAGTTTCCTCACCATAAAGCAGGCATAAAATAGTAGTAACCTTCAGGGTGGTGGACACTTTACTAGGTGCTCAATAAGCAGTATGCTCATCAAATGCACCAATCATTTCACGTTTTACCTCACTGAATCCTCACTAAACCCCGAAATAGGTCCCATTGTGCCATGCTTACAACTGACCAGAGACAGATGCTCAGAGGGGTTATATAATTGCCCCAAAATACTCGGCTGGCAAATGGCAGCACCTAGATCCAAAGCCAGATGGCTCCAAAGTCTACATGCAACAGAAGTTGCCTGTTGGTGGTCCACAGACACACTTTCTTAGACCTACTCAGTGTTGACTAATCCCATGGTAGCAGCTAATGTTTGTTAAGCATTTACTGTATGCCAGACACTGAGTTCTTTTCATCAAGTCCTAACTGCAAGTTTATGATGTGGCTTTTATTATTGGCACTGTTTTACAGTGAGGCTCTGAGAACTAAAGATTAGGTCTAATGCCCAAAGTCGCATAGCTGATAAATGGTGGAACTGAGATTTGAACTCTGGCTGTCTGGTTCCAAAGCCAAACTCTTAACCACTAGACCAAACAGTCTCCTTAAAAAGTAATAACGCTTTAAAATACAGTTTTATTAATTGCCAAATAGTTGGATATCCTATTAACACAGAACTTTCGTTCCCAAGCAACGACAATTTGACACACAGTTTGCCATGGTCCCAGGACTCCCTACTCTTTCTCCAACACCAAGACGAGGGGCCAGCTGCCATTTTTCATCATTACTGCTTGCATTTTGTTTTCTCATAAAAGAATTAGGAGGAAGGTAAAATAATTCTCAGGCTTGCATTTCTATCAAAAGTGGTAAATAGAAGACAGTAAGCCACATGTCCAAAGAAAAATGGGAGACAAGTGGACATGAAGATTCTTCTGTGTTTAATATGCAAAATGAATGACTGCTTTCCTTCCCATGCTCAGTTGCATTACCTACCTGCTAGAAACATTTGAATTTGATCTGTCTTAACCTCTACATCATTATAAGCAGCAAAAGACATGTTGACAGCAAGTATACAGCTGTGCAAGAGAGAAAACTTTTAATTCTGTCAACAGGATGATGGAAGGAGTCCCACCTGCCACAGAACAATGCTTCTTAAATATGACTTAGAAGTCTCTAGTCAATTGAATATCTGTTTTGTTTTTTTAAGTGTATATTGCTTGGATAGAAAGAAACTGAGCCCCAGGAAGAGGCTCCATGTTACCCCATGGAACACTACTACCTCCTTGGGCAAGGGGACCCTTCTTTGAAAATAAGTACTCTCAACCCCCCTGTCACCACCACCACCACCCTGCTTGCTTAGCTGCAATGTTAGCTTCCAGCTACGCTAGTCAGTATACTACCCCAGTCAGACTCCCAAGTTGACTACTACCTAAGTCTAATTCCACTGTGGCTCTGTTGGGGACTTATTTGTAAGGAAATGGTAGGAGGCCCACCCTGATACCTGCTGTTTCACAGAGAAATAATGGATTTGTCATGTGGGTTGCCCTATCTACATCTCAGCTGAAATTCCATTTGCAAGGGAAAGAGAGTTAATGGGCCTTAAATGTCAAAATCCACTACAGTTTATACCAATAAGCTGACAGCACTAAATTTACTCCAATGCTGTTCCATTGTCTCACACATTCTGCTATTAAAATGGGTGGTGGGGGAGAAACTTGTTTGGTATTCATTTCAACCTAGTGAACTATTTATAGGCAGGAAAATCACCATGGCTACCTATGCCCCAATGCACAGGCCCATGTTGGGCTCTGTGCTGCCTCAGCCTGGAGCCTGCTTCAGATTTTGTATCTCCCTCTCTCTCTCTCTGCCCTTCCCCGGCTCACACTCTCTCTCAAAAAGTAAAACGTTAAAAAAAAAACACAAAAAACAAAAAACGGAAAGGAAAGGAAAAGAAAGAAACACCCTGTGAGGAATCTTTTAAACCAGTCCACTAAATGTTTCTTAGTTTCAATACTTGTTGGCTCATCACAGCTACAATCCTCATAATATAATCCTCATTAGAAAAAATCTTATCACACGAATTCTCTAACATTTTCTAAATGTAATATAAAAAAATCAATAAAAAAAATTAAGGTGTTTTAGAATTCAGAGGAGAAAAGGGGAGGGTATTCATTCTACCAATGGACTGCTACTTGCAACTAGGAAAAAATAAGTTACTTAAAACTAGAGGTAAGTCTAAAACAAAGTAACCGTTTGATCTACAACACTTAGGGGAAGGACAGAGGGAAAAGGTAGGCAAGGAAGACAGGATTTATTCAGATTACAAAAGAACATGTGTACTGAGTGTGCTGGCTTCCAGGTGGTTCTTGAGTAAAGACAAGAATAAGGAAAAGCCATCAAGCACAGCCTACATAAATATGACCCTGGCCCTGGGGAAAAAAAATCTGAGTAATGAAGCCCAAATATAGGAGCACGATCTAAAAATAACCCTTCTGCTTCTACAGAGGTATTTTCCTGTTAGCATTTATTTGAAATGTGTGGGAAGACAAAACCGTTTAAGTGAATTTCCAGATATTATCAAGTAAAGTGATGCTCTAAACCATATTTGACCAATAGTAAAAATGCAATTTCTCCTTCCCTTAGTTTTCTCTGGCGGGGGGGGGGGGGGGGGGGGGCAAGGGGGACACAAAGGCCAGTAATGGGCAAGAATGTCATTTCTAAATTCCATGATAAGCTGATATTGTCAGATAAAACATCTTAATACCTAACTTATGTCACAGGAAACATTAGATCCTTGGAATTGTGTGAGAACCACTATAATTATTTTTTTCCATAAAGAAAGATGAATAGAAGATGACAGAATGTTGACACTGTGATTACATTTTCCTATCACGCCACAAATTTAAAAGATTTCAGTATCACTGCCTAGGGTGGGTTTTTTCCCCCCTTAAAACTAAAAAAAAAAAAAAAAAAAAAAAAAAAAAGTGCTAAAAAATACAAAACAACTGTGGGTTGACATATGTAACTCTAGCACTTCAAAAAAATATTTAAGGGGTAACTACTAGTAATCACATCCTATGCTCTGTGCTGCCCCTGTTTGAAATCAATCTTTTCCCCAATGGCAGTTAGAAAAAGACAGCCGTACTTTTGTTCCCCCACACTTTAAAATTAGATAACTACAATGGTGGTGCAAAAAAGAAAGAAATGGAGTACCAAAGGATCGTATTTCACTATATAAAGAGCATAAAACAGAAGGCATAGGAGTCTGTCCTTTGGTCACACAGGAATAACGGTCCTACTCTATTTCAGTACAAAGTAAAGATAGAGCTTGGTGGTAGTGACTGGGCATAAGAAGTCACGAAGTCCCACTGCGAAAGCCTGCCTCAGGAGCAACAAGTACCACCCGATAGTCCTGGGTGTGTACATGGGTGCCCAGCAGTGGCGGCATCACCGAAAATAAGACCCCATCCCTCCCCTTAAGGACAGTCAAATTTTAGTGGAAGAACTTTAGTGCGAACAATTTCTCCTAATTGTGCTCAGGAGCACCAAATTTGGTCTGGGACACTGGGGAAATCTGCACAAGTATGTGGTTATAGATAACCTCCCAAGAATCCAGGCCCATGTGCAAACCTTCCTGTGTGTGTGTGTATATAAAATATCATATATCATATCATATATATCATATCATATATATATATGATAAGCTGATGCTGTCTCTAGGTAAAACATCTTAATACCTAACTTATGTCAGGGGAAACATTAGATCCTTGGAAGGATATATACATACACACACACACACATACATATCCGTATATACGGATATACATACATACATATCTGTATATACGGATATACATACATATACATACATACATACATGTATACATAATTTTTTTGCATACTTTATGCAGCATAGGATGGACACTTACAGGGATGTTCAGAGTTGGAACACATTAAACTTGCAAATCACACCTCTGATACCTAGCCATCCCAAACAAGTCCATCAAGACCTTCACACAAACCTAGATCTCAATCTCATGGCCAGTTGTTTCGGTTAAACAATTTAAAAAACAAGAAAGTGACCTACATAGGTAGTCTATAATGGAAAAGGAGAGACTTCCCTCTCTTTCACTAAAAGCACATTTTCAGGAGTGAGGGACAGAAGGAAGGAAATGAAAGGCACACCACACCTTTCCTGCTCATATATAAACCCATTTCTGTATGGTGGTTCATAAAGTACCCAATGTATTTATAATGGAGTCCATATAAAGAATTAGAAGCTAAAATTAGAACATATGTTAAAAGTATTTCATATATTAATTAGACTATGGGGAAATAAATATTTTGACTCAAGTACTTCGTTGTTTCACTGAAAATTCTACAGACCTATGCTGAACATTTTTTAATTAAAATATAGAAGTGAAAAAAGAATCTGATAGAAACAAGACCAGAGACCATGGCTTTGTAGAACTCCAGGGGAACCATTCACACTACTTTCTGTTGGTGGAGTTGGCCAGGGCCACCCTAAGTAGACACATGGTGGCCCTGAAAATGATACAGGAATGCTATTGCTACTGAGTGCCATGGCCCATCCCTAGATTCTAGGGCAAGGGCCCTTGTATTGTATTTGCAGGACAAGTGCCTCCCTTTCTAATGAAGATACCTTCCTCCTTTGCTGTTTCTCAACTTCAATTTCTCTTATTAGTAAAAGGGGGGTTTAACCCATGCTGGCAGATACATGGACAAAGGATGTTAAGTTCCCCCCCTCCCACCCAATTTCAGAGAACTGAGAATCTTGCTGAAAGCTAGTGTCATTTTTGCCTATCTAGCACACAGATTTTATAGGGAATCACCTATCCCTATTCTTTGCACTCTTGGGATCACAGCCCCTACCCCTCCAACCCCATGAAAAATGTGTCAATGCTGAGCAAAGACCTAGGATAGGCAAAGCAGGCTTTCTCTCTGGAATTTTATTTTATTTCTTTTTTTGTTTGTTTGTTTAATGTTTATTTTGAGAGAGAAGGAGAGAGAGCACAGGCTCCGTGCTGTCAGCACAGAGCCCCATATGGGGCTCTATCCTACAAACCGTGAGATCATGAGTTGAAATGAAGAATTGGACGCTTAACCAACTGAGCCACCCAGGAGCCCCTTTATATATTTTTTAATGTTTATTTTGGGGGGGGGCGGGGAGAGAGAGAACGAGCAGGGGAGGGACAGAGAGAGAGGGAGAAACAGAATCTGAAGCAGGCTCTGGGGTCTCACTTGTCAGCACAGAGACTAACACAGGGCTTGAACCCATGATCCGTGAGATCATGACCTGAGCCGAAGTCAGACACTTAAACAACTGAGCCACCCAGGTGCCCCTCTCCCCAGAATTCTAAATCTCCACAGGTACCTGTGCTTTCCAGCTTTCCTGTAGGTATAAGGGCTACCTCATACTCTTCAGGAAAATTCTTTTTTTTTCTTTTTTTTTTTTCTTTTTCTTTTTGCCTAAGTTTAGTTTCTCTTGCTTACATTCAAAATAATTCCAATGCAACAACTAAAAGAAAAAGAATAAAGTAGAGACTTTGGTGCTACTTGGTGGCTTCCCTATGATCTTCCAGAGGTACAAACCAAGTCAGCCCAGAGAACAGCAAACCAAGAAAGTAGGCATTAGTTCAATACTGTTCCACTAAGATGAATGTCCCAGGGGACAGTCTACCAAACGGACTCCAGTGAAAAATGTTCCAAGCTCCATTCTCAAACTACTGGAAAAAAATAACAAGTATCACATTGATAATTCAAATGCAAAAATATCATCAGGCAACTAAAATACATTTTGAGCATATATTCCATTGGATTCCTTGCAGTTGTTTTTAGCTGCCCCAACGCCCAGGCTTGTGTTTCTTAACACATGAAGAAGAGGGTTCAATGAGTTTAGAAATATCAATACACAGGCAATTTACTATTTTTTAAAAATAAATGTTCATTCATTTGTGAGAGACAGAGCGTGAGTGGGGAAGGAGCAGAAAGACAGGGGGATAGAGGATCCTGCTCTATCAGGTGCTTCACAGGCACCGTGCTGACAGCAGTGAGCCCGACGCGGAGCTCGAATTCACGAGTTGTGAGATCATGACCTGAGTTGAGATCACACAGTCAACGGACTGAGCCACCCAGGGACTCTAATTACCCTTTTTAATACTGAGATCGTACGTTTTATAGTACTGTGCAAATGACTCCATGTACTGGTTCTCCTTTGATCTTCACAAGCCCTCTCTAAGCAGGCAGGGAAGCCAGGTATCATTAATACACATTCTCCAAAAGAGGTAATTAGATCAAACCTTGCCCAGAATCATAGAGCTAGAGGTGGCAAATCTGGCCCAAGGAGGCTCAAATCAAGATCTCTGCCCAACAAACCCAGTACTCAACTGCACACCCTGACAAATCCAGAATTTAGAACCACACTGTATTTACTCCCAGGGGTCCTCACTGGTAACGGAAGAAATGGAGCTAATAAATCTGTGGAGTAAGCTAGAGAAGGGAAGCACTGGGAAAGAAAGAGCCCACGCCCTACCCTGTGTTAGTGGGGGAAAAAAACAGTTTCAGCAGTGTTGCTTCACTAACCACATTCATTTTTTGGCTTCATCATGAAAGCTATTAATTATCATTAATGTACTCACTGTAAGTATCGTTGGAAACAATAATGAGTGTGGTTAATAAAGAAACCATGGAATAAGCCAGATCATCGTTCAAAACTAGGCAAACATCTCTGATACACAATATTCAATTTTAGCACTTAAATATTAACAAAAACAAAACACAGGGGCTCAGTCGGTTAAGCCTGGGTGGCTCAGTCGGTTAAGTGACCGGCTCTCAGTTTCGGTTCAGGTCAAGATCTCACAGTTCATGAGATGGAGTCCCACATGGGGCTCTGCACTGACAGCGCGGAGCCTGCTTGGGATTTTCTCTCTCCTCTCTCTCTGTCCTTCCCCCTCCTCTCTCAAAATAAATAAACTTTAAAAATGAAAAAAAAAAAAAAAACAACAACACACTGAGCATGTTTGCTCTAGAGTTAATCAATCAGTCAATTATAGGCTAAGTGCTATAGATTAAATACAGGTTAATATAGGTAATAAACATATTGCCCTTCCCTTTCAGAAGCTTAAAATTAGTCCAGTTCCATGACTTCCAGAGAATAGAGCCATCGATTCTCTGACTTCCATGAATCTCTTCTCCAAATCATTCTATCTCCTGCCAGAACCTTCTGGTAAAACAAAATCACAGAAGGAGAGGCTTGAAATGTGGATCAAATGCTTAAAATCCAGAACTAAATGCAAGACAATACTTTTCAACGTGGCTCAGTAATGGGCAATATAGATGACATTCTGTGTTTTTAAAAGTTACATCCATAGCAGGAATCACTCTTGGGTCCAAACATAATCTATGGCTAACACCCAGCCAAGGTAAATGTATGCATTTGGAGCAAGATATTGGCCCACAGTTAAGAATGAATAACAGCATGGCTAGATGCAGTGCTAAGGTCCCTGAGGCAAAGGAGCAGGCACCAAAAGAATACTAGAAAAGCAAGGCCCTGAGAACAAGAAGCTAGAGGAAGCACTCAATGAATCACAACACATGACAGCCAAGTTCATGTTCAAACCAAACGTTATGTGTTTACATATTCATGAATATATGAAAGACATTGACACTAATTTATTATTTTATTTTTTTATTTATTTCATTTCATTTCATTTCATTTATTTCTAACCAGATTAAGATCCAGTTCTAAAGAGTAGCAATTCCAGTTTTCTACATGTTAGCCGAGGTTCTATTCTTGGAAGAAAAAGTATTCTATTATGATATATGTATAGATGATACATACAAATTTACCATGGGCTTAAGAAAAAGAAAGTACTTCCAATGATAGATAAGCAGGCATGAAACAAAAGAATAAAGAAAATAAGTGATTCTTCATGAAAGAGAGAATATAAAAGCTACATCTTGAAGTGCTGAACCTGAATAAAAAGTGCTCTTGCTTGTCCCAGAAGATAGCAGAGAACAAGAACCAGGATCCTCACACCATGGCACAGCAATGGTTTCCCCAAGGGGTTATGCCAAGAGCTAGCTACTTGCTATGGAGTTTTTCCAGCCCTTGGGAAAATATTATTTATAAAAAAATAAAATAAAAATTCACATAACCTCACCTACAATGTTTCTGAAAATAGGCTGGTGATGGGGGTGGGGGAGCTGGTGGTAGAACGTGTTTAATTCCTCTTCAGTATCACACCCTTGCCCTAAGAGGAATTTAGATATAATTTTGGTGTATACACCATCACCACCAAATGCACACATTAGAAAGAACACAGGTATATATTCTCAAGCAATTGGGAATTATTCAAGATAATGAAAATTAAAGAGAGAATGGTTCACATTAGCTAGGAAAGGTCTTTCAGTTAATTGCCACTTCTCTGTCCATTTACCAGAACCTTCCTGGAGAGCTAACATGTTGTATGTCCATGTTCTATGGCTTGTATGCAGTCTCAACCCTTGGATATCAGTTACACAAAAGCAGCAAGAACTTAATAGTCATATGTGGAAGGGTAAAGGAGGGGAGGACTTACACCCAATTCTTCTGTTCATAAATTTATAGCTTGTGAATTCGAATTTCAAGGTGGATAAATACGGTTAACAAATATCCAGTCTTAAAAATATCTCCTAACAACTAAAAGCCAATAGACGTAAATTTAAACCAAAATGAAACCTAACCACTCTCCCCCGCCCGAGACAAAGCCTGTATACCTGTGCCATTTAGGAAACAGGCCAATAGTGACAACCCTATCTTGGTAAAATTTTAATTTACCCACAACTCACTCCTGGAAATGGAGTTAGAGATCTCATTTCTAATGTAAGGGATGGTAAACAGTAATGTATTTATATATTGTTTCAGAACATCTAACTTGCACTGGAATATGAGCAAGTCTGATTACTGGACATACACAGCCCTTTGGAAACCAAACCATAGTAAGGAAACACTGCCCAGAAACAAGTAAAGCATGAATGACACATCCTGTTACTTCTCTCATTTTAGGCTAGGAATAAGCAGCAACAGTTTACCAGCACCTGAATTTACTTCTTTGCTGTGATTAATGTCTTGCCTGGATTTTACAGGATAGAGAAAAGTCTACAGTCAGCCAACTTTCCGTGGTGATGGACGTGTTCTATCTCTGCACTTTCCCAAAGAGTAGCCACTAGCCATGTATGGCTAGTGGAGGTCTGAAATGTGACTAGTGTGACGGACAAATGCAATTTGTAATTAATTGTAACTAATTAGAATTGAAATAGTCACATATGGCTACTCGCTGCCATACTGGACAGCATAGAACATATTTTATTTAGAAGAATCAAACCTCAGACCTCTCATAACAATGACGTAATCAGAAGACCTCAAAGGTGAAAATGTCACATAGAGACAAAAGGATGATTTTCGTTTATCGAATAACACTGGATTTACACTGGATAAAATGTAACACAGATAAACCCACTTACAGTACTCAGGTTGATGTAGCTGTATGAAATGCTGTGGTGACTGATGCCTTCGAAATCAGTCACAGACACTCACAGGGAGCTAATCCTGAGACCTGGCAGATCACACAGTCTGCCTCTCTGAGTTCACTGGGGCCAGTAACAAAAAAGGCACATATACAGATTAGGAGGAACCAGTTTTCTGCCCCCCACCACATGACAACCAGCCTTTTTCAGACAGTTTTCTTTCTCCCAAGACCAGGTCAAACACAATGCCAGATGGACAAATATCTGCTTAGAACATTTTTAAACTGCAGGAAACTCCTATTTGGGGGAATATGGGAAGGTATTATGAACTCTCAACCCAGTCATGGCTGGACCACAGTAAGTCAAAAGAAATACATTATGTATAGATTTAGAATTCAATTCTTTAAGTTCCAATTGAAGTAATTAAGCCAAATACATTAATTACTGTAGAAATTACATAATAGGGTAGCCAACAGACAACACATCAACTGTTACTCTAATCTTAAAGTATATCAATACTTCACGGTGATATGAAATTGACCCTTGAAATGGCTAAACCTAAAATCTTTTGTTGGGGGGGGGGTGCAAATCTATGAAATAGAGGCATAATAAAATGCATAGGCAATTTGCAATGGGTGTAATAAATAGGCAGCTATCCAAAAAATCACACCCTCCCACACGCACACGCACATATACATATATATATACACGCCCAACATCATTTTATTTTTTAACTTTTCTTTAATGTTTACTTACTTAGAGGGGGGTAGGGGCAGAAAGAGGGAGAGAGACAATCCCAAGCAGGATCCACATTATCAGCACAGAGCCCGACACAGGACTCGATCCCACAAACTGAGATCATGACCTGAGCCACTATCAAGAGTCAGAGGCTTAACCAACTGAGCCACCCAGGTGCCATCCCCCAACCTCATTTTAATGAAAGATATTGACTCGACAGAGATAATACAGGACACTGAATGCATGTGTCTGAGATGGACAGTTTTTAAGGGAAAAGAGATAGGATCATGAAGTCTTGTCCTGATTTAAGTCATTTCAGGGAGGGACTCTGGCAAGTCAGAGGAGGTATGACTATACAGCTCTCAGAAGAGCAGACCAGCTAAAACAGGGCTAGAGAGGCCCCAGGGAACAACACTCACCTTCTAAACCTGCCCTGTGTCACAGAGACTCACACTGGTGTGTGAATGAAAATCTGGAGGCAATCCACCAGATTGCAAACATTCATAAAGTTCTTTTCCACAAGCATAGAAATAGGGAACGTAAGAAAAGCAATCATAAGAGGCAGGCCTTCTCTGCCACAGTGTGGTTTCAGCAGCAAAATAATCCGATTGCTTACTGCCAGCGTATAACCAAAAGTAACCATCAGTGGCCAGAAGACAGCGGGAGTTAGATCTATGTACCAGAACTAAGAAACAACATTGCTTGTTATTCCCTTCCCTGCCTGCTCCGCAGGTCCCACACAGAGCAAAGGATCTGGGATCTTGTCTCTGGACGGTGCACTGGCCATTTCCAGGATCTCTGAACCTGCCTGTTCACTGCCATGGGGGATTATGAAAGGTCCTGTCATCCTGACCTCAGACATGGCAAACACAGCCACCGCCCGCTACAGGCCTTTAACAAGCCTGAGAGGTTGCGGCCTGCAGAAAGCATGGTCTAGGCCAGTCTTGCCAGCAGCCCCGAGCCAGCTGACCAGCATCCAGTCACCGTTTCTTTTCCAAACACCGACTGAACAAACCTTGATTCAGCTCTTAGGTTACGCTCCGGCGGAGAACAGCACAGAGGAAGCACCGAGAGAATGACTGGAGAGAAACTATTCTGGGCATAAACCAAGTACATGTTCCTGTGGAATTGTTAATAACTCAGGGGTCTTTTATGTGTGTTTGAACCCTCCACGTCTAGCTGAGGAAAAGACATATTTCTTTTTTCTCCTCAGGGAGAATGAAAGCAGGAAAGTAAAATTCCTGGTAATGTCATATCCAGTCAAACAGGAAGGTTTGTACGCTCAGGGCTGAAAGGTTTCCAGCACTACACTGAGCCAGTCTGAAAATAATTTACTTGATTTTCATTTGTTTCATTTCCTCCAAAATCATCATTCAGGTCCCGGTTCCCATACCCACCAAGACAACAGGAGGCCTTCCATAAACACAACTAAAATAGACAAATATAGTATCTAAGAAACACCTGGGATGTAAAGGCATTGGAATCCTCATTCACTGCTGGTGGAAATAGAAAATGGTATGGCCACTCTGGAATACAATTTGACAGTTCCTCAAAACGTTAAACATAGAGTCTCCATATAACCCAGCAATTCTATACTTAGGTATTTACCCAAGAACACTGAAAACATGTGTTCATGCAAAAACTTGTACACAAATATTGACAGCAGCACTGTTTGTAATAACCTAAGAATGGGAGCAACCTAAATGTCCACGAATAAACAAAATGTGGTATATCCATAAAATGAAATATTATCTGGCAACAAAAAAGAATTAAATGCTGGTACATGTGGTGAATGGATGAACTTTTGAAAACACTATACTAAATCAAAGAAACCAGTCAAAAAAGGCCGCATGTCGTATGACTCCATTTATATGAAATGTCCAGAACAAGCCAATCTATCTATTTGGGCAGAAAGAGGATTAATGGTTGCCTGGGATGGATTTGGGGATGGGAGGACGAGAAGGATGTCCACAGTCACAGATGACTGTTTATGCCTATGATGTTCCTTTTGGGAAAGTTGAAAATGTGCTAGGATCAAGGGAGCCTGGCTGGCTCAGTCCAAAGAGCGTGCTACTCTTGATCTCAGGGTCGTGAGTTCCGGCCCCAAGTAATTAAGAAATTACTTAAATAAAAAAACCTTTTAAAAAATTTTTAAAAGAAAGAACATGTTTAAGAATTAGATAGTGGTGATGGTTGTAACAACTCTGAATAAGCCAATGAACTGGGACAATAACCATTAAATTTACTCTAAAATACATGATTTTTGTATGTGAAATATCTCTCAATAAAACATTAAAAGAAAGGGGCGCCTGGGTGGCTCAGTAGGTTAAGTGGCCAACTTCGGCTCAGGTCATGATCTCATGGTCAGTGAGTTCAAGCCCCGCGTCGGGCTCTGTGCTGACGGCTCAGAGTCTGGAGCCTGTCTCAGATTCTGTGTCTCCCTCTCTCTGACCCTCCCCTGTTCATGCTCTGTCTCTCTCTGCCTCAAACATAAATAAATGTTAAAAAAAATTTAAAAAAAAAAAAAAAACATTAAAAGAAAGAAGGAAGGGAGGTAGCAGGGACAGGAAGCAAAAAGCAAACAAAGTCAGACCTGAAATGTCTTACCTGGAGTGATAATTATTCTTCTCAGGGTATTTTTAACTTTTTATCTTGCCATAACCACAGACTCACAAGAAGTTACAAAAATAAATAAATAAATAAATAAAAGGTACAGAAAAGTTCCCTGCTTCCCCCATCGGAAATAGCTTACATAACCATAACCATGATATATTATCAAAACCGGGAACATCACAGTTAACTAGACTATAGATCTTACTCAGATTTCTAGGGATGTCTCCCCCCTCCCCCGCCCCCCAGGGATGCCTTTTAAAAACAGCTTCTGGGTAATAATCCGTGAGGTTATACTCCTACTCTTTTTACCAGTCATTCTGGTCAGATTATAGCCAACTAATCAGTAATTCCAGTGACAAAGAGATGAGTGGTGGACATTTTAACACACCCTGGTTAAGAAGACTAAATTACCACTAGTAAAAAATATTTCCACCAAAGCACATTAAGTCCATATATACTTGACAGGCCCTTCAAAGTCCTGTTGCTCACCAAACTTTTGCCCCAGAAGGCTGCTCAGTGAGTCTCTCTCTAGAGTGATGCTGGTGAAGTGCTCAGGTAACTAAAGCTCTCAGAGAGCCTGTCCTTAGCGGACCAAGAACTTGTAATTCGCCGTCCTAATTCTTCCTGAGAGAAAACGGTCTGTTGGAGAGCTGACGGTGGAAAGAATAAGACAGCAGATAGCTATTTTAATTTCCGGGTGGAAAATGGCACGAAGAGACTCCTCCTCGAATGAGGTCTTCCACTAGGCTCCCCAAACTTCCTTTACAGTTCAGCTTCACGACTCAGGCACAAAAATTACCACTCAATTATCTAAGAATCAGTATTCTGATGTAACATCCTCCTATGTGCTTTTCTTCTTTCTCCTTTTACCTCCTAACTTTTCCCTCCACTGTTTTGGTAAAAAGTGACCTGGGCCAGAGAAAAGTGCTTTCCCTTTCTCATCATATCTGTTAAAACATATGGGAAAGGAAGAGGTTGAGACTACTGGCCAAAGCAAACCATTTTGGCTTTGCTGCAGTTTAAAGAAAACGTCTCCACAAGAGAGGTAAGAACCTTCCCAAGAGGGCGAGAAAGCAAGTGGCCTGTCAGGGGGTCTGTGGGAGCAGTCAGCACTTCCTGCCAACCAGGAAGAGGAGGAACCAGAAGCACTTAACATCCCACAGCCAGGTATGGGGCCCACCCTCTGCAATCAGTCACCAGACATTCACTCCAGGTATCCTGGATCACCTACAGCCCCAAACGGCCAAGGTCAACGAGGAAAGCAAGTCCTAGAAATCACAGCGGGCTTCAGAGGGACATTTGGCTTTGTGCCAATGCCAGAGGCAGAAAAGGGTAGCCCAGGCCAGGTATGGTAAGTATCCTATTTGGCTGGGATCTTAAGGGCATGTTGATTTTAATAATGGCAATAGATGAGCACTGCAGAGAAATGAGTCCTGAAATGAGACCGTCCTTTATCAAAGGCAAAATCCAGGAAAGACACCAAAGACTCTGCTTCGACAGTGCTTAAACCCAGGACACGGGAAAGCACGCCACAGCATGGGAAGGAGAACAGCACTGGGAGAAAAGAGAAGGGAAGCATTCTTCTGCCGGTGGCATCGCTCTCTACTGGTTTAACATAAAGGTTAAAAAAAAAAAAAAAAAAAAAAAGCTTCACCATCCCGCCACCCAGCCCAAATAAGTAAGAGAAGCCCACACCCAAACAAGACAAACATTTACAAATATGTACACAACATAACCTTTTATTCAAGGGTGGAATAAAAATAGATGTGAGTCCCTCCCCTGGCATTATAACATAAACAATTTTTCTTTCCATATAAAGTAAACATTTTCTCCTTCCACATAAGTGCCCGCTGCACTCAGCTGGCAGTGGTGTTAGTTTACATCATCCACTGGTCCTCTGAGCAGCAGCTCAGGTAAGGGGTTGAAGAGTGACCTGCAAATTGGACCATCGGGGTCCTCAGCCTGGCTCCAGTGTTAATAGGGTAACTCCAAACCATTCTGTGTAAAATGGGAAGGTGGGATTATCAGTGTTTTTCAATTTTTTTAAAGCTGTGAAACCCTTTATCCAAATGAAATCTCATGGAGAACCTCAATATATAGAAGAGTTTGAATGAAAACAGGCTGGTTAGAGCCGGAAGGGGTGTGGGGAAAGGGGGACTCTCCCCACCTCCTAGAATTGGGACTCTACAGCACATAGTATGAAAACCACTGATGAGATCCCTTAAAATGAAAACTCAATCCTACTTTAAAAATTTAAACTGAAGGCTGCCTGGGTGGCTCAGTCAGTTAAACGTCCGACTTCAGCTCAGGTCATGATCTCGTGGTCCGTGAGTTCGAGCCCCACGTCGGGGTCTGTGCTGACAGCTCAGAGCCTGGAGCCTGCTTCAGATTCTGTGTCTCCCTCTCTCTGACCCTCCCCCGTTCATGCTCTGTCTCTCTCTGTCTCAGAAATAAATAAACGTTAAAAAAAAAATATATTTAAAAAAATAAATAAATAAAATAAAAATTTAAACTGAAACCAAGAAAAAAAGACAAACTGGTATAAAGTAATGGTTTCTAATGCCTGTCTTTTGGTTGGTGGGGTGGTGAACAAAGGCAATAATTCATAAACACGAAAATGTCTCACACAGATATGTATGCCATCTTCCAAATGCATCTGTATGTTGGGATTCATCACAAATTCATTTAAAATGTTACTGAATTCAAGGTCATGTGGGAATCTAGAATTTCCTTTAATTAAAAAGGAATCATCATGCTGGGAACTGGTACGAAAGAGAAGGCCACAATATTCCACTTGAATTAAACAAGTAAATCTCCATAAAAAACCATCTGTGACTTTTTTTTATTTGAAAGATTCTACTACTTACAACGTCGAACCAGTTAGATCCCCTTGTCTGTTAGCTGTGGCTGTTAGAATATTGCTTCGAGAAGGGTTGAGGCCATGTCCAGGCTGAGTAGGAAAGAAATGTCACATTAGATAAGCATTAGATAAACACTGTCTGCCATGGCTGTGTGGGGAAGAGAAAGTGGGGGAAAGGACATGTGCATGTGACATCCAGACTGTGTCAGATAGGTATCTAAGAGGTTATTGGAGACCTGAGCTCTAACTCTATCATTATACTAAATTTATTAGTAGGCAAATCACTTACTCCAGGTTTCAATTTGCTAGGTCTAAAAAGGGGTCATCTTGACTTCTGATGCAGAACACTCAGGGCCAACTCAGACAGTGACTGTTATACTCCTTTAAAAGCCACTGGAGACAACAAAACTGTCACAGAACTGGTGAGCTAATTCAAACCTCACCATTTTACATCTGAGGAAATGGAAGCCCAAAACACTTGGCCAAAGTCACATAAGCAGATAGCAGTCTAAAGAATTTGCAGTCCCCCACAGGAGAGTTTTTTACTACATTAGCCATCATAATGTGGTTTGAAATTTTGACTTAATTGCTTGTATTAGTTATCCTACTATAATAATCAGGGCTTTCTGTTTGATACTATAAAAAAAAAATTCTCGGGGCACCTGGGTGGCTCAGTCGGTTGAGTGTCCGACTTCGGCTCAGGTCATGATCTCACGGTTCATGAGTTCGAGCCCCGCCTCAGGCTCTGTGCTGACAGCTCGGGGCCTGGAGCCTGCTTCAGATTCTGTGTCTCCCTCTCTCTCTGCCCCTCCCCTACTCACGTTGGCTCTCAAAAATGAATAAACGTTAAAAAAAAATTTTGTTTTTAAATTCTCACTTCAAAAAAGTTCATCCCTCCCAACTAGATGATTATACTAAATAAACCATAGTGTTGTTGCCATAATATGGACCTAGGTATTAAAAATGTTTCTTTACAGGGCACCTGGATAGCTCAGTCAGTAGAGCACGCAACTCTTGATCTCAGGGTTGTTAAATTCGAGCCCCTTGTTGGATACAGAGATTACTTTAAAAACTAAAATCTTTTGCACTGCTGGGAGGAAGCAAACTGGTGCAGCGACTCTGGAAAACAGCATAGAGGTTCCTCAAAAAATTAAAAATAGAACTACCCTGCGATCCAGCAATTCACTACTAGGTATTTATCCAAAGGATACAGGTCTGCTGTTTCCAAGGGGCACACGCACCTCAGTGTGCATAGCAGCACTGTCAACGGTAGGCAAAGTATGGAAAGAGCCCAAATGTCCATCGACGGATGAATGGATACAGAAGATGTGGCGTATATATATACAATGGAGTATTACTCAATAATCAAAAAGAATGAAACCTTGCCATCTGCAACAACGTGAATGCAACGAGAGGGTATTATGCTAAGCGAAATTAGTCAGAGAAAGACAAAAATCATATGACTTCACTCATATGTGGAATTTAAGAGACCAAACACATGAACATAAGGGAAGGGAAGCAAAAAGAATATAAAAACAGGGAGGGGGACAAAACATAAGAGACTTAAATACAGAGAACAAAGAGGGTTACTGGAGGGATTGTGGGTGGGGGATGGGCTAAATCGGCAAGGGGCACTAAGGAAGACACTTGTTGGGATGAGCACTGGGTGTTATACCTAGGGGATGAATCACTGGAATCTACTCCTGAAATCATTATTGCACTATATGCTACCTATCTTGGATGTTAAATAAATAAATAGATAAATAAAATCTTTTTAAAAAATAACAATAAAGTAAAATAAAAGTGTTTCTTCAATAGAAGATAAATTACACATTTGAGAATTTCAGTAAACACAAACCAAATGATAGTTGCCAATCTTGGTAGAAATTAATGATGGTCTATCTTACAAACTGTCAAAGCTTGGCATGCTTAGGACGAGTCCCTTTAAATAATGAAACCTACATAAAGCTACAAACTGTGACTCTATCAGTCATATATTCCACTTAAAACTTTTATAATAAGAGTTACCTGGGATTGGCTAAATCAGAAAATGACAGGGCCTCAGTGTTTTACATTTTTTTAATCTTTTTTTTGTAAATTCATAAAACAATATGGAACTCCTTGCCATTAACAAGAAAAGTACGTTTCAATTCTTTTAATGCAGATTTTTATCAGCCACAGAATAAAAGACTTTATAATCTCTATTCTATTTCCTACAGGATTTTGCCATTGCAAATCAAGAAAGCGTTGTGGAAAATTAAGATAAAATATTTCATAGTCCATTTTGCATTGGAGATGTCATTTGTCCACAGAATGTGTGAATAAAGTGTCTGGTTTCCCACTTACAACTGCATTTGGTACTCTTGGAAATTCTGTTCCATCAGCCAATTTTACAATGAGTCAAGCCACTTGTGATCTGAATGATGCCTAGGAACTAACGAATCAGCTGGGGAGAAATATCTACTCTTCCAGGCTAGGAAGACATGAATTGACATTTCAGAAAGGAGAGTGCCAAAGGAGACTCCTCCTCAGGATCTTGGCCCTTACTCTGGAGAATCCTCTCAAAAGCCTCTACACCACGGGGTCAGACCATGTCTCCCAAACAAATACACAGGGAGAATCTGTCAACACTGGCCTTACCAGAAAGCTCCGTGGGTTACGTTCCGCATTTTGTTACTTCGCGAAGGAGGACAGACAGCCACGGTGCCTCAGAACAGAGTCCCAGAAAAAAAGGATGTGAGCAGAGCCATGATAACACTAAGTTGTCTTCTCTAAAGTATACTGGTAAACACTGCATTCTATTCTATTACTGAATTACCATAACCATCTAAAATTAGTTTTAGAACATGAACCTCCCTCCTTGCTTGGAAGAGAACTATTTTCTGCTTAAATGAGAACAACCCTAGAGCACTTGAGGTAGGAGAAAATCAATTTCCCCCACAATATGGACTTATGACACACTGACATGAAGACAACTGGACTGTGATAAATACAGCATTTTTGGTAATATTAGGTGTTGTATAGGCAAAATGCTTTAAATATTTTAGCTAAGCATGTGAATATCTGTTTTACAATACGATTTATAAACAAAAAGCACTGGGTATAACATTTCTTTTATCACATAAACCAGTCTAATATAAACTTCTGCCTCCCTCCTCATAATATTTGGATTATTTCATTGTTCTACCTCCTATTCTTCCAAACATGTGCAGTCCAATGGAAAAACTACATATCATCTCCCTGTCCCCTCTGCCTTCAGAAATGCCTTCTATGCAGCACAGCCTCACAGTCAGCAGAAAAAGCGCATATAGTAAGAAACAACTGGGGCCAACTCCAGGAAATGCAAATGGGCCATAAAATGACAGGAGCTGACCTAAGGTTTTCCTTCACATAATGAGGAAAGGGCTTGTTGAGATAAGTAATTATGTAAATCTGCACCCTGAGACCCTTAATCACAGAGAAATATTTTCGGTCATTTTAATGTGCCTGAAGCTCTCATAAGTTTCCTTCTAACGGGTTCCATGATGGTTTACCGCATTTATGAAAAGTTCCGGGAGCTTCATATTTGCATTGCTAATTAATCTCTTATCTGTTTAAAACACTGAGATTTAAATAGATACATGGGCAAGCAGGCCGTCTGAGAAAGAAATAATACAAATGGCCTTGGGAAAAAAAAGTTCTATTGAACAAATTTCTAAAACGCAAGTTAAAATACAATGTGATAGCATTTGCCAGTTGTTCAGTCACAGATAATTGTAAGATAACAACACTCAGCATAACATGTGTGAAATGAAAGATCCTTTAATACCCTCATTCAGTGTCGACTGGCAAAACCTTTCTTGAGGACAATTTGGCAGCACTTATAAAAAACTTTAAAATTCTGTATCTTTTGACCCATTTATTTCATATCTAAGAATGCATCCTTAAAAAAAAATCTGAGACATAAAAAAGATGTTCAAGTGGTTTTTAATGGAAAAACATTAGGAAAATGATTACCCTACACAGCACATAAAATAGAAATACATGCAGCCAGCTAAGAAGTTTATTAAGAATTTTAATAAGTTCACACTCATTAGGATAACTACCATAAAAAAAAAAAAAAACATTTTTGTTGGTGGGAATGTAAAATGGCACAGGTGCTATTAAAAACAGTATGGCAGGATCTCAAAATATTAAAAAGAAAACTACCAGATGAACCAGGCTCTGGGTATATCGCAAAAAAATTGAAAGCATGGTCTCAAAGAGGTATTTGCATACTCGAGTTCATAGGAGCATTATCCACAATAGCCAAGAGGTGGAAGCAACCTGAATGTCCAAAATGGATATAGCTGTAATGGATAAACAAAATGTGATGTAATGAAATACTATGCAGCTTTAAAAAAAAAAAAAAGGAAGTCCTATCATACTACAAAATGGATGAATCTTGAAGACTTTTGCTAAGTGAAAGAAGCCAGCCACAAAATAACAAATACTGCATGCTTCCACTTCCCTAACACATCTACGGTGTCACATTAATAAAGAGAGTAGAATGGTGGTTATCAGGGGCTGAGGCAGTGGGGGTGGGGGAGAAGAAAAGGGGAGTTGCTGAAGTGATACAGTGTTTCAGTTCTGCACGGCTTAAAGGTTCTAGAGATGTTTCACAACAATGCAGATATACTTAACACTATGGAACTGTATACTTAAAAAGGGTTAAGATGTAAATTCCATCATGTGTTTTTTACCACAATAAAAAAGAGTTTTAGTGTCAACTATACTTGAATTTTTTCAAAAAGGTTTAATAACATGAAAAATGCTTATGTCAATATCTAGTTGGGGGAAGGAAACAAAAAAAGCATAGATAATAATCAAAAAATTTTTGTAAAACTTCATAAAGATGTATGCCCATAATGTTAACATTATTTGACTCCTTGGTAAGATGCTTCTCTATTCCTTTATACTTCCTATTTTTTTTCTTTCATATGGGTTCATATAGTAACCTGTATTACTTTTCTAATCAAAAAATAAAATAAATTTCCGACGTAATAGTTTCAAAATAGCCTTGATAATGGCCCATGCTGGGCAGGATAACATTTGTCAAAGGAGGGACTACTGTTAAGAAAAAACCTAAAATTTAGAAAGGGGTAAAACAGATGACTGGGTATCTTTTCAGTAGAATGCTATTTGTGGTCTAGCAGGTCCTACAGGGATTATCTTTGACCTTTTTTTTTTTTTTTTTTTTTTTTTCCTTTTAACTAGGCCAGTGGTTCTCTCAAGTGTGGTTTGGGAAGGCCTGGAGAGCCTCAGGCCTTGTCAGGGTGTTTATGAGTTCAAAACTGTTTTCATAATAATATCAAGATGTTATTTGCCATTTCTCTCTCATTCTCTCAACAAGTACACAGGGGGATTTTCCAAAACTTTCAATACTCATGATGAAGTCATCAATCCAGATGATAACATAAAATAGGTTTCATTATTATTTTTTTTAATGAAAGAACAGTTTTAAAGTTTCTCAATTCTGATTCTAATCTAATTAATACATTACACAAATTTCTCTGGGTTCTTCAATACTTCATAAGATCAAAAACCCTGAAAATAAAACATGAGACTCTTAAATATAGAGAACAAACAGAAGGTTGCTGGAGGGGTTGTGGGAGGGGGGATGGGCTTAATGGGTAAGGGGCTTAAGGAATCTACTCCTGAAATCATTGTTGCACCATGTGCTAACTTGGATGTAAATTATAAAAAATAAATTAATTATAAGAGTAAAAAAAAAAAAGATCAAAAACCCTAAAACAAACAAGTTTGAGAACCCACTGGGCCAGACTATTTCACAGCTTTGTGGGAGTAGGAATTAACTCCTAAAAAAACATACAACAATGTAATGGCCCTTATCTATAACACAGCAAAGAGGTTTTGCCTGGCAGAGATACAACTGATTTACATACATGCAGAAAAGAAAACATGAATTTTTATAGTCCTTTAGGATATTAACTAGTTTTGTATCTATTACAAATTTATTTCAGCATTTCTGATTATGGACAGGTGGATGGATCAATGGATAGACAGAGATATATCTGTATTTTAAATTATCTTTTGAGGGGTGCCTTTTGAGGTGGCTCAGTCGGTTGAGCGTCCGACTTCAGCTCATCATGATCTCGCAGCTCTTGAGTTCCGGCCCTGCGTCGGGCTCTGTGCTGACAGATCAGAGCCTGGAGCCTGCTTCGGATTCTGTGTCTCCCTCTCTCTCTGCCCCAACCCACTCGCATTCTGTCTCTCTCTCAAAAATAAATAAACATTAATTTTTTTTTTAAATTATCTTCTGAACTGGTCCTAACATCCTTCTGGTTCCTTCTAATAAACAAAGTTGTTGATGTGTTTATTTTATAATTTTGAGAATCTTATTTTTTTAACTCTTTGAAAATTATTCTTTAGCATAGACTATCAGATCAGTTTCTGCATACAGGCCTTAATAAAAACAGAGAACTCGGTAATTAATAACCTTACAAAACAGAAAGCACCAGGCCCAGATAGGTACACTGGTGAATTCTATCAAACATTTAAGGAAAAAGTATACCAATTCTCTACAATCTCTTTCAGAGAATATAAGCAGAGGAAATATTTCCTACCTCATCCTATGAAACCAGCATTATGCTCATAACCAGAAAAATATATTACAAGAAAAAATAGGGCAGTACCTCTCATGAACACAGATGTAAGAATCCTCAAAAAAATTAGCAAATTGAATCCAACAACGTACAAGGTGAATTATATACTACAGTCAAGTGGGATTTGTCCCAGGTAAGCAAATCACATGATCATATTCATAGATGCAGGAAAAGTATTTGACAAAATCCAACACCCATTTATGATAAAAACCCTCCATAAACTAGGAATACAAAAGAACCTTCTCAACTTGATAAAGACTATCTACAAAAAAAAACAGGTTGCAGGATATAAGGTTAATAAGTCAACTGCTTTCCAACATGCCAACAATGGAAGAGTAAAAAATGACATTAAAACAATACCATTGACAGTAGGCACCCCTCAAAATGAGATACTTACGTATAAGTCTAACAAAATGTGTACAAGATCTATATGAAGAAAATACAAAACTCTGAATGAATCAAGGAAGAATGAAATAAATGGAGAGATGTTCCATGTTCATGGACAAGATGACTCAATATTGTCAAGACATCAGTTCTCCCCAACTTGCCACACCCATTGTTTACATATTGTCTATGGTTATTTTTCCTACAATAATGGCAGAATTTAATAGTTGACAGGAACAACGTGGCCTACAAAGCCAAAAAGATTTCCTATCTGTCCCTGTATAGAAAAAGTTCTGTATCCCCTCTTCTAAGTAATTATGCTCTAAGTAAGCTGTTACTTACCTCAACCCAAAGCTATTTTTTCCTCCAAAACAAAATTTAAATTAGATAACCTCTTCTTTCTTTCAGTGACAGTCAAATGAAATTGTTCTCCTAAAATAATATTAAGTGTTGCATTTTTTAAAATAGAATATTTCAAGGTTAAGAATTTTAAATATATATCATGTTCTCTGAGGATAAAGGACATGTCTTTGGAGAGCCTACAGATAAGAAATAACTAGCAATGCCCTATGATTAAAAAGCAGTTGTTTCATGATCTTCACAATTTTTAAAATCTGGTTATTTTCCAGAACTCATAAATGAAATACCTTTCTCCTTAAGAATTTTTCTCCTTTTATGGAAGCTAAAACCCAATTTAACAAAAACACTTAGGCCAAAATTTAAACAAATCTAGGTATCACTTAATGAATCTATATGCTGTATATTTCCTACAAGAATTTAAATGGCACTAATTCATGCGCTATAAGTATATAACACTTAGCCTGCTCTCAGTAATAGGAGTCTGAAAAACCTAACATACTTGCTCTACTCCCAAATATTTTTCTAATTATACAAACATGAATCGAGTAACTTACTATACATTCCTTTTACCAAATAAGCTTTTCTACCGCTAATGATCAGATAGGTCCATCGCTTCTTTTCATCTTAACTAATTTACAGGAAATGGAGGAAACAGAGAGATGTTGTACTGTGAGGTCTACACTGTGGGAAATTCTATAGGACAAACAACAGTTTTTTTCACATGTTGCCAAGAAAAATGCTGCACAGGATGCATAGAGGCTTAATGAATATATATATTTTAAAAACTGCAATGTATGAAACTTATTGGAATCTCGAGTTAACAAACTTTTAAAAAGTGTAAATTTTAAAACTGATGAGATGTTTGATAACTTCAAAGAAATAACATAAGTTATTTTAGGTATGATAATAGTATTTTAGTTACATTTTTAAAGAGAGTCCTGGTATTTTTGGACAGAAGTACTAAAAATATTTACAAATGAAATTATAAGATGTCTGGAATTTGCTTTAAAATAAACCCAGAGTTGACATAAAGTAGTTGGGGGTCAAAATGAAAAACTCACCATGAATGGATAATTGATGAAGCTGTGAGTATATGTAAAATTATCCTAATAGCAATATTAGTCATTCTACACGGGTATGTGTGTGTAGGAAACTTTCAATAATAAAACTTTTTTTTTTAATCTTCATTTTCCACTCAATTTGAAACAAGAAAAGTAGGAAAGGAAAGCAATACATCAATACATCTGAGGAGGAGATATTTTAGGAAGACAAAGGGGAAAGGGAGTCCAGAAGCACATTTGTGACGTGTCTTTATTTTCTGGGTTTTTGGATTTTCACCTTAATCATCAACAGTATATTGGCATAATTTCTGTTATCTGTTATGATAGGCAGAACTTTAACTTTTTGTTGTTGTTTTATTTATTTTGAGAGAGAGCAGGAGACAAAGCACGAGCAGGGGAGAGGCAGAGAGAGAGAATCCCAAGCAGGCTCCAGCACTGTCAGTGCAGAGCCCTAAGAGGAGCTCGTACTCACAGTGAGATCGTGACCTGAGCTGAAATCAAGAATTGGCCGCTTAACTTACTGAGCCACCCAGGAGCCACAATAGGCAGAACTTTAAATGACACTCCCCATTACCTTTTGAGTGAAACCTATGAATTATGGTGAGACGTTACTCTCATGGTTATGTTACATTGTATGGTTAAAGGGAGATTATCCTGGGTGGGTCTGACCTAATCAGGTGAGACCTTAAACTTAGCCTTTTCTCTGACAGAGGGCAGAAAAGGAAGTCAGAGAGATGTGCTCCAGCTAGCCTGGAAGAAAGGAAACATCCATGTGTGAACTGCCAATGTGGGCACATGACATGGAATGTGGGTGGCCTCTAGGAGCTAAAAGCAGTCCCTGGCCAACAACTAGCAGTCCTCCGTCCTATAGTCACAAGGAAATAAATTCTGCCAACAACTACAGAGCATGGAAGAATCCCTGAGCCCCAAATGAGAACTGCAGCCTTAGCTGACACGTGACTCTTAGCCTGCTGAGACCCTAAGCAGAGAACCTAGCCACAGCATGCCCAGACTTTTGACCTGGTGGGGTCTTAAACCACTAAATTTGTGGTAATTTGTTACCTAGCAATAAAACTAATATGCCTGGATAAGCATCTTATACCCAAAGAGTACATCACAGAATCTCAGAGCCCACCTTCTGCACATGAGTTTATGATCCCATGGCACCAAGTGAGTACCTAAACATTCAGCAATTTAACTTTTAATGCAGTGTTTCTCAAAGGATCATGAATCCAAATTTGAGAAACGCTGAGCTACATAATCCCTTATAAATGAAATATTCCTTTTCCAACACACACAGTTAGCTTTATAGGCAAGATTACATACTTGACTGCTTTTTACAGTGTGAAGACTTCTATAGCAGAAAAATCCTGCAAAATAATCATATGGAACAAGTTTAAAGTAAATTGTGACTAAGCCAAATGTATGACCAAAACCTTTAGCCTATCATCACAGTAAGTATAAAACAGTACAAAGCTTTCTACCCTTTAATGCCCTAGCTCATGATTAGGAGGTGTGAAAAAAATATGAGCCAGAATCCATACAACAATTTCTTTATAACAAAGTTTCCAATGTCTTGGATGGTCCATAAATATTAAGGAATGATCACAAATATCCTTTGTCAGCATTTATATCCACTTATTTAGAGGGAAAAATTTGAGATGTTCATGGTTACAAGAAATGGGAAAATACATCATAGATATTATCCCTAAGGACTAAAATTCTGTTTCTAAGGTTGCACTTAGGATTTTTTTTTTGCCTTTTTAAAAAATTAACAGCTTTATTGAGATATAAAAATCATATGCCATAAAATTCATCCATTTAAAATGTATAGTATAGTGGTTTTTAGTATGTTTACAAACTGTGTAACCATTTCCACAATTTTTAGAAAGAAACTGTATTCTTTCTTTTTATTAGTCATTCTCCCTTTAAAAGCATGTAATGCTAACAAATTCTTCTCTAGCACAGGAAACATTGGTCACCTAGAACACCAAAATCAGCACTTGGGGAAGAAAAGAACTGGGGGGCAGAAGACTTGATCTACAGGCATAACAAATACTGGAAAAACTGTGGATTTGGGATTGTAGAGTACTGCTTCCTATAACTGATGCTATGAACATTCCTTTGAAAACCCGGACATGATCCGAATACACAAGACATGAAACTACTTGCCAGTGAAAGCAAAAAAATCTTTCATTGGAGACACTCTTCACCTATTGCACAATGTAATTTGTTTATTTCAGGAGCAGAAGACAGAGGATGATCTGAGCTTTATTTAAGTAAAACAAGAGTTCTTGTATTCCAAGGGAAAAAATCTGGAATTTAAAATAGCATTCTTAAGGGTTCACACCCAACATTAAAACATATTTTACAAGCCAAATGAATGAATGAACGAATGAATGAATGATATTTTAAGGTGTTGCTTCCATGGTTTATGACATAGTCCATAAAATGGCCAGTATAATATCTCCCCCCTGAAACTTAGTTACTCCCTTGCCTCTGCAATGCTTGAAAGAAATCTGGATCTGAAATTCTAAGCAGAATCCAAGTAAAAGGAGGCATTTTATTCTATTTCCCACCTTTGGTAGTTATAACACTGGAACTTTGTAGTCTGGGCTCTGTGGTGGCACATGACATAGGTTAAGGAAGGAAACTTGCAACAAACAAATCTACCCTATGTTTATGAAGCCAAAAGAGTCTGATGAGAAACTCACTGAGTGAAATCTAGCTGTGAAATATCTAGATCCTCTCTACGACCTGGATCTTCTAGAACAGAAGCTAGTAAGAACACCGACTACTACTTTCACCCACTTTCGGGCAAAGGCACCCTGGTGTTGGCCATTTGTAATAGGGTGGTTTCTGCTTCCTTTTCTTTGAAACAACCGGTTAATGTGCAAATTCAATCTCCTAGGGAATCATCTTGAAAAGAAGATAAGGTCTCAAGTTTTTCAGATCTTTTGCTCTTCCCACTCATTTTCAGTCCTGGCTAAATATCAGAATTACCTGGGGAGTTTCAAGAATCCTGGAGATTGGGTCCAAACCCGGACATTTACTAAATCAGAATCCTGAGGCATCTTTTTATACCCACCAGAGGATATTCTGACTCACATCCAGGGTGGAGAACCAACAGACAGCCTTCGGAAGTCCTACCCAACCCTCTGAGAAAGGACTTTGGCTTCTCTTTTAACTGAAACTGTGTGCTTCCCTAAGCGTTATCTTCTCATTAGTTGCTCAAGAACTGAATTTGGGTTGGTTAATTAAAACTTCACAACATTCCCCCCATGTACACTGAAATTCTTACCGATGCTTTTCTGAGAGTCAAGTTTGAGTGTTGCCAAAGCTCAAGTTTTAGACTCAAGTTTTAAAGACATTCTTGGTTGAGGGAGAGGCGGGGAAAAAACAAAACAAAACAAAAAAAAAAAAACAAAAAAAACCCATCACTATGTTAATCTTTTTCAGAGTTCTTCCCACACTGCTAATGTGAGATAAGCTGTCATTTTTAAAGGTTGAAGCCCCCCTCCCCTTTTCTAAGCATTCTGGCCTTTGACAATAATAACAGAGCAAACCTTTTCTTTCCCCAAAGCCTCATCTTCCTTATCCACAGATAACATTACTGACCTACCAACATAGGCCATGGGCTTCAAAGTTGTTTACCCACTAGCTCTGGTAGGCTTGCCCTGACCCAGCATCAGTGTCTCACAGAGTCCCCTGTTGTGACCAAGAATATGTCCTTAAAATGTGGCTGGCCTCCCAGGCAGTGGTCATGGAAGAATGGAGAAATGACCCCACAGGGTCTAATCCACTGACCTTTACTTTGCTCTCACCAACTGCCCAAATAAATAAAAACAGCAGGGTAGCTTAGTTTCCCAGATGAATTCCAATTTATCCCTAAATATCTAAGCCTGGTCCAATGTTTAAAAGTTCTCAGGCCATCCAAAATCTGTCAACTGGCTCCCAACCAAGGCCAATTTTGCCCTCCCAGGGACCTTTGGCAATGTCTGGAGACATTTTTGGTTGTTACAACTGGAGGAAAGGTTGTTACTGGCATCTAGTGGGTAGAGGCCAAGGATGCTGCTAAACATCCTACAGTACACAGTATTGCCCCCACAACAAAGAATTATCCTGTCCAAAATGCCAATAGCACTGAGGTTCAGATACCCTGGATTGAGTTGTTTACCAGACCACTGGTTTGAAGAGACTCTTGTTACCAGTAGCTTACAATACAAACTGGGGGCTCAGGTCATGAACTCATGGTTCACAAGTTCGGGTCCCACATCAGGTTTGCTGACGGCACAAAACCCACTTAGGGGGCTCTCAAAAATAATAAATAAATTAAATTAAATAGGGATCACAAACTCAAATGCCTTCAAGGTCCAAGGAGATAAAGAAATATCACATTAAACAAAGTGGCTGTGTATGAGGCACTACGGTGTGGTGAGGCCTGTGCCAAATGAGAACGTAAACACTCGCTAAAATCATTCAATTTTTTAAAATAACACTGGGTTAGTCAAACAAAACATGACAGCTGGCTACATCCATCCTGTATACCACTGGTAGTCAAACTCTGGTTTAAAGAGTTTATCAATTTAAACAGAACTGGATGATCACCCAAAGACATTGTCTAGCCTTGTCCCTTATACCCTATGGAACTTCCTGAGCCCCCAAGCTGGGGAACAGGACGAGAAGCTGTTCAATTAAGAACAGATCAGGGATCTGGGGCTCCTGGGTGGCTCAGTCGGTTGCGCATCTGACTTGGGCTCAGGTCATGATCTCACAGTTCGTGGGATGGAGCCCCACGTTGGGCTCTGTGCTGACAGCTCAGAGCCTGGAGCCTGCTTCAGACTCTGTGTCTCCCTCTCTCTCTGCCCCTCCCATGTTCTTGCTCAGTCTCTCTCTCTCTCTCTCTCAAAAATGAATAAACATAAGAAAAAAAAGAACAGAAGAGGGATCAGATTTTAAGGGTTTAGTTTCAGAGTCTCTTAGTGCTAAGAGCAGGGGCCAATATTGGAAACTCTGAAGGTGAGAAAATGGAGGTACCCCCCCCCTCACTGATCTCCATTCTAGGGAAATCCACTAGCTATTATAATCATCAATATTACACAATGCCATACAAGTAAGGTCATTATTTAACAATGACACCATTCACACGAAATTTTAGAATTTTCACAACAGTTCATGATGAGGAAACTGAGGCCCGGGAATTTCAAATGAATTGCAAAGACTACCCACATCTGAACCTAAAATTAATTGGTGTGTCTTTTTTCTCTGTGTAATTGCAACACAGCAACCAAATGGTGACGAGATTTCATTTCAAGGTGTCAAACACTCATGACTAAACTCTACCAACATAAGTAAGTTCTACATAAATGTTAGATTTAAGCCTACTCATCACCATCCTCTTTTCTCATCAAAAACACATTAACATGTTTGCCCCAAGTCACCGTTTTAAGATCTCGTTTCCACATAACAGAAGAATTGAAAACAGGTTAAATATCTCCAGCCCTCCTTTCAGATCAGGCTGTAGAGAGGAAAGCCAAGTCAGCAAATGGAACACAAGAAGAAGGAAGCTCGGATCAGATCTGAATATCCCCACGTGTATGCATGCTTTCTGCTGGAGGAATTCCTGGCCCGAGGAGACAGTATAAACAAACGCGATCCAGAGGGAAACAAATGATAAGATAAGTGAGACCCAATAACTCCCTCTGTCCTCCCCTCCACCTACTTCCCCCAACATATTCCATCAGAAAAACAATGTGAGCTCGGGAGGATTCAAATGTAAGCAGCCCCCACCCTCTGCTACCACACAGCTCCCTTTTCTCAATTAGGGGGTTAGGGGTAAGACGTGCTCCTTGGTGAGGTCAGTGATTGTGGCTCCCCTCACATGAAACCTGGCCCATGGAAGACAACCTTGTCCTTTTCCCACAAGGAGGCTATGAGCACAGGACTGACAAGGAGGCAATTCACTGCTCTTCCAGACTCAAATTACAATCCAAGGAGTGTAGTAGGCAAAGGTAGAGTGAGGAAGAAAGGTGGCTTCAGTCACAGCCTGAAAAGAAACTGGGTCAAACTAAAAATAGTATTTTATTTTTTTAAATTTCAAACCAGTCCCTTAGCAGAAAATGTCAGAGGCACGGCAGTTTCTTGCCACAGTTCTTGGAACTTCTATAGTTGGAAATGTCACCTACACACAGACTGTTAAGCCCTAAATGGGTCATAGAGGTTTTCTAGTCCAATCCAATCCCTATTCTTAATGTTTAAAATATGAAAATATAATAACAGGCCTTTCATTTAACGTTCTGAGAACATGATGCAGTCTCGGCCATCGCCTTCAATTCCAGCCCAATTCATTCCACACTGTCTCAGACTTCTTCAAATTACCACTGAGTGCAAGTAGCAGGGTTGAGGACTGCTAATGCAAACAGGATTGCATACAAACAGAATGGGAAAGAAGCCAAATGTTATTGTTGTTTCTTCTGCCATCATCATCCTAAGTCAAATAGCCACTAATATGGAGTAACTGTAGCTGCATTAAAAAAAAGAAATGCTAAGGGCGAAACTGTATGACATTTTCTGTATCCACAATTTCACCAACTTTCGAGAGGAGAGAATGCAAAAGGGACCTTCAAATGGTTTAAACTGTCTACATCATTTCCTTGAACTTTTTACAATATTTTTTTGTAATAAATTCTCAATATTTAGAAGAGCCCTTGGTGTAATCCTCTTGTTGCAGAACTACAGGCTCTAATTAACTAACTCATGTCTAATCATTTCACTGCTTGGTTTTGCAGATCTCTATGAAACAAATACATTTAGATACATACGAACAATCTAACCTGGTGAATGATGCTGACCACTATCCCTCACTCTTCTCCTAGGATGCAAATCTGCAGGGGTTTTAGGGAAGAAGAGTGAAGCCAAGAAATGGCACAAAAACATCTACTAATGACTTGGGTCACATCCCCAAAAAACTGAAAAGACCAAGGCTACGGGGCTTTGGCAAAGTTTTATTTAGGAAGCTGCTCTTAGTTCTGACCCACTCTTCATAGAAGGACACCTGTCAGAAGCATACAATTCCTTGGCAAATTGTTGGCAAAGCTTTACCTCTAACCTATGGAGTCTAAAAAAACTAAGACCCCCATCTTTTGCCCCTTGAAGTGATGGCTATGCATTAATATATCCACAGTGTACTATCTAGTCTCCTCTGTTGCCAAGAAGGAGCATGATGAACTAAAACCGGGCAGGAGGGAGGGGCCCTGGCTGGCTCAGTTGGTAAAGCATGTGACTCAATCTCAGGTTTGTGAGTTCAAGCCCCACATTGGGCATGGAGCCTACTTAAAAAAAAAAAAAAAAAAAAATACAGTAAATATATATATATTTTTTAAAAGCTAAGATTATAGGTACAGTTTGTGGCTCCAAAACAAGACAAAACTAACCCATGGCCTTGACCTGGTTTGTAGGTCACTAACAAGCTGAGCATAGCCAAAAAGCCAGAATATAGAACCCATTTCAAAAAACAAAAGATGGGCATCTCTTATTGCCCAGACAATGCTCAAAGCTCAGATCTGGGCTATCTACTCTTGGAAGCCTAAATTCAGAAAGCCCATCAGATGGGCAATATTTGCCAATTGCACAGATTTTTTTTTTTTTTCTTTCAGAAATGAAAAGGACAAAGACCAGTTTAATAGTTGACCCTAATTATGTACCTGGCAGAATAAAAGGTACCTTCAATTCCAATCCTGGTGCAATTTATAGAACAGAATGAACTCAGGTTATTACTAACGGTGACTGACATACTTAGGAAGTGTAAGAAGATGAATGAAAAAAAAAAAGCTTCTGAAATCAATGTCTGTTGAATGAATGAATATTATGTTTGAACAACTTATCAGCTAATAAACCTCTTGTTTTCATTTCCTTTTCCTGGCAATATACTGTTAGGGCATAACTTTTCTATTATTTCCCTAAATGACACAGTTTTGAGTTTTACTCAATTGTCTTCATTAAATATTGTCAAAGGGGCAAAATATCCAGTTTTAAGCCAAAAGGAAAAGATCTATTGTAAGTTAGGAAATTGTACCAACTGCATTAAAAATTGAACCTGCTTCCCTGGGTTTCCACATTTAATTCACAATAGGGGCTAAGGTTTAAAAGAACTGCAATCGTATATTTGGCACCAAATTTGCTCCACTGTAAAAATAAATAAAAGTCTCTCTTCTGAGGTGAGAAATAAAAAAGCTTATTTTAATATCTAAGGATAAACCAATATTAGATTACATGTCTGACTACTACTCAAGTTTTCATTATTTTCTTTTCAAAAGAGCTTTTACAATTTATGTTAAAAGACAACAAGGAGGAAGAAAGCTAAGAAGTTATGGGAGTCAGCTTCTGGAGCTCTGTTCTGGGTGAGAAGGTTTTTTTTTTTTTTTAGATAAGAGATTCAACCTATTGGAAAGTTATCTCAGTTAACAAATACAGTCTAATGCTGGACAGGCTCCAAATAGATTTAGAGATGGCATATAAGAGCATTTCTTTTTTCAAATAATTTGCCTATCACCCACACAGCAAAAAGGAGGGAGTTCAAAAGTTTTATCATTCAAATACACAGATGCAACATTTTTAATCCTCTGCAACATTTTCTGCTCCAGAAAGTCAGACTTTAAGAAACTATTCAATGAAGGGGCACCTGGGTGGCTCTGGTGGTTAAGCATCCAACTCTTGATCTCAGCTCTGGTCATGTTCTCACAGTTATGAGTTCAAGCCCCATATTGGGCTCTGCATTGATGGTGCAGAGCCTGCTTGGGATTCTGTCTCTCCTTCTCTCTGACCACCACCCCCCTGCCCTGTCCCACCTTGTGCTCACTCTCCCTCCCAAAATAAATAAATAAACTTAAAAAAAATTAAAAAAAAGAAACCATTAAATGCAGAAGCATTTTTACTCTCAATGAACCCAGCACTTACCGACCCAGCACTGTTTCAGAAGTAAGAGATACAAAGGAAGTTATGATTCCCCCTAACTCGATGGAGAGAAAAGAACACACAGGAAAACCAGAGGCAAGGCAACAGTGTAGGGGTGCAGAGAACTAGGCTGCCTAGGTCCCTAACCTAGTCTGCCCCTTACTAGTTGCAGGACCTGAGCTAGGCAAGTTCCTTAACTTCTTCATGCCTCAGTTTCTTCCTTTGTAAAATGGTGATGATGGTACCTTCTCATACAATTGGTGAGAGGAGTCAATGGTTAAGCCCATGTAAAGTATTAGGAAAGTCCTGGTTCAAGGTAAGCACCTCACATACCTTGACTATCAGCATCGTGTCAGCTATGTTAAGTTCTGTGGTCAGGCTAAGGGCTCTGAGGAGGAAGGACAGAGGGGGGTGGTAAAAGCTGAGGCAGGGAAGGCTTCCTGGCATCTGTGGCACTCAAGATGGATCTGAGAGCACAAGGAGAATTTAGAAACTCAGAGGAGCACACATTCCAAATGAGTGGAGCCATTACTGGACAAAGTCACAGATGGTGTAAAAACCAGGAGTGCTGAAACATCAACAAGGAAAATAATGCTTACCAAAGCTGCATATGTATTTGGCGACCTCAGATGAACCGCGGGGAAGGGGGGAGGCCTCCGTATACTTGCTGCAGTGCTCCTGGATTCCGTGTTTTAACTAATTTTTGGATGTGTGTACTATGAACGCAAACTCATTCTGAAATGCTCAGTTCTCTCCTCCCGGAACAGTGGAAAGGATGCCAGACAATAAAAAGGTAAACTCTTTTTTTTTTTTTTTTTTTTCCTGCAAAAATAGTCTGCTAGAGTAGAATGTAGGTCACCAAAATCAACTTGTATCTCATTTGCATCCATCCCGCTCTCAGTGGTGGTACTTACTAAGTGGTGGCTTGGAGGAATCAGAGGGATGGGAGGCAATTCAGATCCATCCTTCACTTCCAATCTCTATCAGCCACTCTAAACACAACCTACTGAAGAAGCCAGTGAATGTGACCTCACAGGAGGTATCCTCCACCCGAGCCTGCCCCATCCACCAGATGTTACTCTCAAGCCACATACAGAAACTCCCCTCCTTACAGATTTCTTCTTTTTTATGTCTATTTACTTAATTTTTTTTTTTTTTTTTTTTTTTTTTTTTTTTTTTTTTTTTTTTTTTTTTTTTTTTTTTTTTTTTTTTTTTTTTTTTAGGGTTAGGGCTCCTGGGTGGCTCAGTCGGTTAAGCAGCTGACTTTGGCTCAGGTCATGATCTCAAGGTTTGTGAGTTCAAGCCCCACGTCAGGCTCTGTGCTGACAGCTCGGAGCCTGGAGCTTGCTTCAGATTCTGTGTCTCCCTCTCTCTCTGCCCCTCCCCTACTCATGCACACATTCTCTCTCTCTCAAAAATAAACATTAATTTTTTTTTTTAATTTTTAGTGTTTATTTACTTATTTAGGCACACAGAGAGAGTGAGCGAGCATGCACAAGCTGGGGAGGGGGCAGTAAGAGAGGGAGACAGAGAATCTCAAACAGGCTCCACACTGTCAGTGCAGAGCCCGATGTAGGGCTTGAACTCACAAACTGTGAGATCATGACCTGCGTCTGTTAAGAGTCGGACACTTAGACTGAGCCACCCAGGTGCCTCTAATATTTATTTTTGAGAGAGTGAGAGAGAGAGAGAGAGAGAGAGAACGCATGCACATGCAGGGGAGGGGCAGAGAGACAGACAGAGGGACAAAGGATCCAAAGCAAGCTCTGTGCTGAGAGCAGAGAGTCCGATGTAGGGCTCGAACTCAAGAACTGAGATCACCCGAGCTTACCGATTTCTTAAATAGTAACTGTGGTATCAGTTGCCTCTAAACTGAGCTCTCAGGGAAACCATTAAGAACAGATGCTGTGAGTGTTAGAATACATTTCACTTGGAAGATTTCCTCCATTACCAAGTTAGAACTCGAAATGCCAATGTAAGTGACAGTAGTCCACGTTCCTGATGCAAAGAAGAAAAATCACAAAATGAAATATAAGAATTTTCATTTTGACCGTGCCCCCTCTGGAGTTTAAGCAAGTTTGCTAACCTAAAGTGGCAAAGGTGCCTGCAATTATTTCCTACAATAATATAAGGATAGGCTTAAAACTTGGAAATACCAGGAGTATGACATGAAGCCAGGGAGGGCCCGACAGAAGTTACAACTCTGTGATTATTTCCTGAACCAAACACCTAAGGCTCTCAGTGGTACCAGGCTTTGTTGGAAAAGCTGGTTCTCCCTGATCCAACAGCTGTAACTTTTTAAGTGATTTCACAGAAGACCTCAAGATTCTCAAGCCAAAGCCACTCTTTATGACATCCCCAAAATATTTACACGATGAAACACTTTCAATCTTAACCATGTTTTGTTTGTAAACAGCTTATTTGTTCTGATGACCATAATACCAACACTAAAAGCAGGCTTTTAAACAAAGTAGTTCAAATAAAACCACACACAGACACACAGGCATTTGTGACACCCAGAGCCTATCCACAGAGAGAGAAAGCCAGGATTCAAATTCCTTGGCACCTACTAAGCTCCTGTAAGCACCACCCAAGGACACGACCCACTGCTGATATCATGCCTCCTCGCTAATTTATACTTCTGAAAACCCACAGAATCTGACTAGTGGATGATAACACAACGTTACAAATATTGGACAAATCTCTCCTACTCCGTTCTTCTCTCACATGAGCCAGCCTGGGACAACCGATCCTGTTTATGAGAAAACTCCTCCACAGATAAGAAAGCCACTGTCCAGCTCCTCTACCCCAATGGTGCCTCCGGTGCCATGGGTGGCCTGGCAAAAGCCTCTAGTTATCTCTGTCTTAGTCTCTCTCTCTCTCTCCTTTCCTACACCTCCTGGGAAAGTTATCTGGGCCAGGGAGAGAGCAAGAGACATCTAGAAATGCCGGCTGTGGGGTAATAAGAATTGCATTAAGACCTGTAACAAGAATTTTAGAGACAAAAAAAAAAAAAAGAAAGTCTATGTGAGTGAATGTATTCCAACAGCAAATAATTACAAAATACATCGATTTCAGACACATGGAAGGCCTTCTATACTTCAGGTCACGTGCTACATAGGCGTTTTCATTTATGCTGAGATGAAACTACTTCACAGAGAGCTAAAGGAGTATTACCATTGATGCCAGAACTACCAGTGGAAAGAATGCAATCTTGAATCTCCAATCATGGCTCTACTATTGACTCAACAAATATTTATTAAATACCTACCAATGGTCAAACACTAATTGCTAGAGAGACGGGGAAGGACAAGACAAAGACCCTGCCCTCAAAGACCTTGGGGGTTGGGGGGGGGGGTGGAACACATTAGAATTGCTGTCAGAATTACAGGGACACAAGAAAAATCAGACAATCGAAGGAGATGTTCAGTCAATGATAAGTTCTAGGACAAAAACAGTGACAATTTCTGATTCTGTTTCCTCATGAGGATGCAACCGCCTACTTAAAACAAGACGATGAAATGTCAACCACTTGGCAGTCAATGTCCCCAAGCATCTACCTGCACAAGAATGCACATGCATACACATTCACAGATACAGCCTTGTTCCCCCTTAACTGCAATGTCTGTGATAATCCACTTTGGCATGTAACAAAAGCAGAAGGTAAACAAAATATTTGTGTAATTCAATTACACTGAATGCAATTAGATTACAAATAACTGCATTCATCAAGAATCTATAAAAAGACAAACCCTGAACAATTAATTCTACAAAAGGATAAATAGAAGTCCAGATACAGGGATAACACTAGTAATATTAGAAATATCATCACAACTAGTCAAATGGCTGCCTTGCCTACCTTGAAGGATTGCCATGAAGAGCCAGGCTGGTTTGTCAAGTGAGTCATACCAGTAAGGCTCAGAGATATTAACCCAATGCCACAGTGTCAGAAGTGGAATTTAACTCATCTTCAGATTATTTTGAGAAAAGACAATGACCAAGTCCTTTGTAGAGTCACAAGATTTTATACCTAGAATCAACTTTGGGAAACCCTCTATAGCCCCTCTCCCACGTTACTAAGGACCCAAGTCCCCTGAAGTAAAGAATTACCCCAGAGTGGGGTAGCCAGCAATGACAGAGCTAGAGAATGACCCAGGCCTCCTAGATCCCTGCCCAGCCTGCTTCATTCTCAAGGACCTGCATCCTTTAGGCAGGCGGCAGGCTTCTAGATTTTATGGGAACCACAAGGCATGGCATGGACTTCCAGAATTCAATTTCAGTTATTAACTGTTCCTATAAACTTCCAGAGAGCTGCACCTAGGGCAAATCGAGGCCCTTTACTGGTGGCCAGAGAGCTCTCTCTTCATGCAAAACAGAGGACACGCCCTCCTTGAGAAATATGCCTCCAACTCGGGTCAGGTACATTATTAGGGAAATTATGCATCTAGCCTGAAAGGGAAAGAGCATGCCTCAGGAAAAAGGCTCCAGCATTACTTCTGGAGAGAGGAGGGTCCAAGGTATGGGCACACGAGAGGGAAAGGGGTCTAGAACTGTGTCCAAGCTATTTCCAAGAGAATGGAGGCCTGGGCTGTGGAAAGGGTGAAGAAGAGAGAGCAGCTGGGCCCGGAACGAGCATTTGACCACACCCACTGGCCACGCCCTCCCAGCTGCCCGCAGAGCCACAACGAATTGAAACAGCAGTGGGAGCAGTTAAGATTCCGACGGCAGGAGTCGCCATGGCAACGGGATTCGTCTCGCAGACAAACTCCGCTTCAATTCACTAGGTCCTTCTCCAGTCTCAAGCAACTACCAACTCATTAAGCGCAAAACGGTCACGGGTAGCATATGCTCTTGATGCTCTCCTGCGGGTGGAGATGGGGTAGGGGACCAAGCTAGAGGAAATAAAGCGCAAGTATCAATTCCTGGGCCCACCAAAATATTTTATGGGGGCAAAAAAACAAACAAAAAACCAGAACATCCCATCACCAGGCTGTGAGCGACTGGAGAACAGAGCCATTAGCTGGGTTTGATGAATGAGTGAGTGAGTATGCGAAAGAATGAGGGTGCTAGGAAAGGAAATCCAGAGGACTTTTATAAAGAGTTCTCGGGCCCCAAGCACGTCTCAAGTCGGAGGGCAAGCCCATTTGCAAGCAGTTGGATTTTCGACACCAGATGGTTCCTATTGCCCAGCCCTCCTGCCCCACAGCGAGCCTCATCATTAGATTGTTCGACACCCCGCACCGCCTAACCAACTCCCAGCCCAAGGCTCCGGGCAGACGCTTCGCCCCAGCTCAGGTGCTCTTTGTGGAGGGAGCAATCCGGACAGGGGAAACAAGATGCACCTTTCCCAGGGGGACGAGAGGCGCGAGCGCCCTGCGGCGCCCCGAACCCGCTCCGCAGGCGGCGCAGGCTCCGCTCCCCGCTGTCCGCCAACACCCCTTGGTCTTTCCGCAGCGCGGGGTTTCCCTCCTCTCCTGCGAGACCTTTAGCTTCCAACTTTCGCGGAATTACAGTCACCTCGTCCCTTTTTCAAATAAAGCTCGAAGCGAGGGCTGCAGGGATGGTTGGGGTTCTGCTCGGACGCGGGCGGGCACACGAGTCCCTCCTTCCCAGTTGCCACCTCCGAGTCCACCACGCCTGCCTCGGAGCCTCCCGGGCCAGCAGCTCCCGACCGCGGGCAGGGCCCCCAGCCGAGGCCACGACCCCCGGCGCCCCGAAGCCCCAGCCTCGAGAGCCTACAGCAAGGCGGCAAATGGTACCCTGCCTGCTCTTTTGGCATCCCAGCGCCTCAGAAAGAAAGGAGGGAGGGACCCCCGTCCTCGGGGGCGCCTTCCTCCGGGCTTGCCTTGCTTTTCGCCGCGCTTGCAGCCATTTTCCCAAACCCAGCTTGGCAGCCGGGAGCTGTCTAGGTCCCGTTCCCACCCAGACCCAACCTGAAGGACGGGTTTAATATTTACCTACTGGCCCTGGGGCTCCGGGGAGGCAGCGGGAGGGCGCGCCGCGAACCCAGCGCCCGGCCCGAAGTAGCGCGCCCACCCCCACGCCACCGCGCGGTGCTACTTAATGAATGAGTGCGGCGGGCGAGGCGGCACGTCCCCCTTACCTGAGCAGCCCCTGCATGCTGGAAAGGCGGCTCTGCGCTCCGGGTACAATGGGATCCGGTTAAACAGTTTCCTTCACAGCCGCTCGTAGGTTACCAACTCGCAGGTGACATCACCCTCTCCTCGCCTGATAGGATACAATGTGGCGCCCACTGCGCATGGACTCCCCAGCCGGGCCCGCACACCCCTGGGAGTTGTAGTCTCGATCTCACAGGCACAGCCCGAGTAGCTACGCTAACCAGGGTTCATGGAACTACACTTCCCGTCGCATTCCTCGGCCGCTTCGTCCCCGCCCCCTGATCCCGCCCCCCGCCGGACCCGCCCCCTCCCCGCCCTCCAGCCTTGCAGTGTTAGTGGTGGTCGTTCAAGAAGCTGAGTTGCGGACACCGCGGCGAGGGGGGTGGGGGGAGGGCACCCTGCGGTCGTGACCTTTGACTTGACCTCCATTCTGCCCGGTGAGGGCTCTGAGGGCCGCCAGGGGTCGGGCGCTGGTGCGCACGGGCCAGGCAGCTCTGACCATCCCGGCTCTTGGCCCCAGCTGGAGGGAGAAGATTAAGCTTTTCGCTGCCTTCCTTGCGCTTAGAAACTAATTAATAGGACGCACTGGTTTCTGGGTTAAAAGCGGTCCTGGAATTCCCCCCACGTCCCCGAGGAAGAGGCGATGCCGCCGCGAAGAAGAGAAATCCCCGTGTGCCCCCACTTAGTACAATTCACCTTTCTGTCCTCTTTCCTTTTCCCATTTAACGGAGTCCGGGTGACCAACCAGAACGCAGGGAACAGCTTAGTTGGCTGAGCTGACAGGATAACGGAGGCTGTCACTAATAAAAATGCGGTGTAATAATAGACAGTCACTGCAACCCTCCTTCGGGGAGCCTGCTGCTGCTGCAGAGATAGTACTATCGCGCAGCCATGCTTTTGTTCTTCCCTGCAGCGGACTTCCCGCTCTGACGGCTCTCAACTCCCAGGAAGACGACGTCCTTGTCTAAAGTTTTGATAAATGACACATATGCATACATGCACTTTTAAATCCACAACACTCTCCCCTCCTTTTCCATGCCTTTCTCTTAAAATATTTTTTAAATGACCTAAACCAAACAGCATCGTGCTGCTCAAGAATGCCGTGATCTTAATACAGCTGAATGTTTAATTTTAACTAAAGCAAAAAGTGCGTGGCAGAATTCTGACCCTTTAGGAGGATTTTATTTTCAATATGTAAAATTTTTATGTGACATTTTTCATTATTCAGTGGATCTCAAGTATTACGAAAAATTAACACTGAGAGCAGTTCTTCAGGTGTCTTTTTAACTGAAAAAAGAATCAATGTATCTAGTTATTCCAGTTGTAAAGGTAAATTATAATGGCACTGGATGTGTCTCAATCACGCATAAGGATCAGTTCACACCCTTATTTCTGCTAGCAAAATCTCTAGAAGACTGTACATCTTGGGGGAGGGGGGAAGTTCACAATTAAGATTTCAAACAACTGCACCTAATTACTGGAAATCTTATCACTCTTACTTTCTCATCTCATTATGCAGCACTAACTTGGGTTCAAGAAAAAATATTCATGGAACTGGTTGAGGATATCAGCAGAGACAAATGCTTTGTTTTGCAGAGAGAAGTTTTAGTTCCGAATTCTGATTTTCTTTTAACAAACCAGACACATTTTTCTCCACTGAAGGAAGATGGCTTGAATGTTGCTCTCCGGTTCTAAGCTATTCTATCCATTTCAAATATTGTGTTAAGTGGAACCCAGACAATGCAAATGGTCCCTTGGCCATCAGATCAAGAGTATAATCAGTGATATTCTAGTTAATGGGTAGGCTTAATGTATTGCAGCTCATTGTGGAAAAATATTCAGAAAGAAACTTGACCTGAAATGATACTAAAGGCTCTCCAGTTTTATAACGGTGTAAAGCTTTTAGATGGAAATATAATCAGTGAGCCTGAAATTTATTGAGTCAATAAATTGGGTGTAGGGCTCTCTCTAAGGCAGGGCTTATCCTTATAGATAAAAGTATATTATTGAGGTACATTCTGAGCAGTAACTTTATAGGACAAATCACTTTACAGCAATTTCTCTTGGGTCTTCAAGCAGTGAAGGCGAGGATGGAGCCTGCCTGTGGAAAAAAATCCCATTCTCTATAGCAATTAATATTATAGAGATGTGCCGTGTTACATAGCTCATTTCCATATATATAGGACATCATGTACCTACACTGTAAGCACAGAAATGTGTGCGTGTGCACATGTGAGCTGTCCTTCCTTTTGAATAGATATAGATAACAGATACAGAGAGTAAGATTTGTATTTGGAAGCATTTTTCTGTACATGGTGATGGATTTGAACTGATCCCTGCACAGTTTCATTGGTAACCAGGGGAAACAAAGATGGCTTTTCAGCATCAGAAATGCAGCCCGTAGACCTGGGACTAGAGGAAGATTAACAATTTCTATGATACAGAAGGGAACTCTCTCTCTTCCTCTCCGTGAGACACAGGCACATACATTCACATACACTCATTGTGTGTGTTTGTATTTAATTCTAGGTGACTAAGTAGTCTCAGGAGCCATCAAAAACACGCACTATGTGTAGCTTAATTTATATTCTCAGCCAAAGGGTTCTTTGCTTTTTTCCTTTTCTTTTTAAAATGATTGCTGTGATGGGGCGCCTGGGTGGCGCAGTCGGTTAAGCGTCCGACTTCAGCCAGGTCACGATCTCGCGGTCCGTGAGTTCGAGCCCCGCGTCGGGCTCTGGGCTGATGGCTCAGAGCCTGGAGCCTGTTTCCGATTCTGTGTCTCCCTCTCTCTCTGCCCCTCCCCCGTTCATGCTCTGTCTCTCTCTGTCCCAAAAATAAATAAACATTGAAAAAAAAATAAAATGATTGCTGTTGTTCTAGAATGAGCTTATGAAAGACCCTGCCTTGCCCCGTAATCATTGCCTATTAATTAGGAAACTGTGGGACCACTGAGAATAGATTTAATTGACCATCCACAGGTGGTGGAGGAGGGAAGGTGCTTTGGGGGTATTTTGCTGATCTCTCAAAATAACCTCTCCCAGTTCTGGTTACACAGTTTTACTCTACACATTGGGGTTTTTTTTGATAAGAGAGGACATGAGATATCAACAGAGAAAGAATTTTAAGTTTGTAGCTTTGCATGTGGTTTCACACAATAGCTTGGTGTTTTGCAACAATTGAGGTTATGTGCTGAGCACGGGTTTGGGATCAAGCCATTTTACCACTTTTGAGCAATGTGACTTTGCTTATTCTGTGTTGCTTTCTCCTTCTGAGCCTTGATTTCCTTATTCTTAAAATTGAGCTAACAGTAAAACCCACTTCACGAGGTTTTTGAGCATTAAATCTGATGAGACGTATAAAAACACCTCTGACGCTGAAAATTCACATGCTAGTTCTTCTTACCGTTTGCAATATTCCCCTGAAGATGGTCTCAAACGTCAATCCTAATTATGAAACAATAAAAAGCTATAAAACATTTGTTCTTAACAAGCAACTATTAGAAATTATATGTGAGCACGTATTATGTCACTATTTTGCAAGGAGGCAAAGTGTGCTTTGAAGAAAAAACACACAAAATCCAAATAGAACAGTGTTGGTCCTTGGCTTGTTTTCAGATCTGTATCCCACCAGTGCCCCAAGCTGTCCTATCACAGGACATGTTCTCCAGATTTCTGAGCAGACAGAGGCACTGATGAGAGGTTGGAGGCAAGAGGAAGAATGAAGCCAGGGAATTTTTCTATTTCCACTTCTGCAGAGTGGCATTGGGTTTCTGGCAAGGGCAGCAGCATTTCCCATGTTGGGCTGGTCCATTGTGGTCTCGGCTTCTTCTAGATCACCCCAGCCTCCGTTAATGCCACCTTCTCCCCTTGTCCCTCCAGCCTAGGGGTGGAGGTAGCTTCCTGATGTTGTTAATCTCTCGTTTCATATTTGGCTTCTCGGGCCTTCTGTCACCCCACGACCAATTCCCTGTGCTGTATTATATCTGTTTTAAATACTTAGAACGGTTTTTGTTTCTGTGGTGGAACATGTAACTGATACGCTCATGTCTTAGTTCAAGTTCTTTTAGGGGCAGGCAACAGAAACTTGTCTATGGCCAGTTTATGGAAAATAAAGAAATAGGATTAAGTGAAAGGATTAAGCAACCCAGGCTCCACTCACAAGCAGGAACCCACCAGCTCAGGGAATCACAACAGGGGTAGTTTTTGTAACTTGTCTCCAGAGGGCTCAGTCTCCACATCTCTTTGTTCCAAGTCACAAATTCCTGAGAGAAGCTGATATCCCTATCTCAAGGATATCCCTGAGATATCTACCCCTAAGCTGATTATCTATAGCAGTGGTTCCTAAAATGTGGGCCCCAGATCTGCAGCATCAGTATCACCTGAGAAATTGTTATAAATGCAAATGCTTGGGCCCAACTCACAGACCTAACTGAAAAGAAACTGCGGGAATGGGCCCCCCAGTCTGTGTTTTTACAAGTCCTGCAGCTGATTCAGATATACAGGAGAGTTTTCGAACCACTCCTCTGTAAAGAAGATTACAAGACCTTCTTAGATCTGGTCACTCAGGACCTCTCACTATGTGTCTGGGAGTCTTCCTCGAGAGGAGAAAGTGTTATGAACTTGGTAGCCACCTCGAGAGGTGTTGAGTAAAGCTGGTTAAATCTGTAAGGGTCTTAACGGTAAAATTTGGTTCTTCCCTAGGGAGAGGACGTTATAATATTCGGAGCCAACTAATCAATTTAGTCACAGCAAAGTCACTTGGAAAAGATTCATTTCATCGTGTTTAACTGAGAACTCAGAAAAGCTCAAAAACCAGCATCGGGGCAGTATAAGGGAGATGCAATCTTACCAAAATCTAAGAACAGTTATAGTAAGATCAGGCCACAGTTAAGAGGGGACATGAAAACAGCTCCAGCCACTCAACTTTTCAGAACAGCTCCTGAGAATTCAGACACAGATACTTTCCTTTGTAGACACCTGGCTGGCCCAGTCAGAAGACCGTGTGACTCTTGATCTCAGGGTCGTGAGTTCAAGCCCCATGTTGGGTGTAAAGATTACTTAAAAAAATGAAAACTTTAGGGGCTCCTGGGTGGCTCAGTTGGCTAATCATCCGACTTCGGCTCAGGTCATGATCTCATGGTTAGTAAGTTTGAGCCCCGCGTTGGGCTCTGTGCTGACAGCTCAGAGCCTGGAGCCTGCTTCAGATCCTGTGTCTCCCTCTCTCTTTCTGCCCCTCCCCTGCTCGCACTCTGTCTCTCTCTCTCTCAAAAATAAATAAACATTAAAAAAATTTTTTTAACTAAAAACTTTAATAAGAAAGAAAAGAAAGGACAGAAAAGAAGAAAAGAATCTCTTTGACTATCTTAACTAGGATCCCTATACTAGCTTATTCATAACTGGCTTATGCTTGGCTAATCCATGAGAATTGTATTGTTCAATTCTGTAGCCGCAGGCCCCAAGTGGCTATTTAAACTTAAATTAATTAAAATGAAATAATATGCAACGTTCACTTCCTCAGTAACAATTGCCATATTTCAAACAATGAGGCCACATGAGGCTAGCGGCTACCATATTGAGTATCTCAGATACAGAGATTTGAGAAAGTCATTTCAGAAAGTTCTGTTGGGCAGTGCTGCTCTGTCACCTTGTGAATTTTCAAATCCTGTCCTGCTGAAGCCCATCTTTTTTTTTTAACATCTTTTCCAGGTCAAATTCCAGAGAGAGAGAGAAAATGAAAGAGAAAAAAGAGGCACACACACAAAAATCTGATTGCTCCAGTTCACCGTTTTAAGCCAGATCATGCCAGAAATCATTAGTTGCCATGAGAAAGACAGCTAGCCCAACAATCAAAAAAAAAAAAAAAAAAAAGACCAAAAATTTTAAATAGGCAGTACACATACACACATACAAATCCCGTAACCAGACGGTCAATAAGCGTGTGAAAAGGGCTGACACTAACTGGTCATCAGAGAAACGCAAATAAAGACCACAGTGGGGGGGGGGGGGCGCCTGGGTGGCGCAGTCGGTTAAGCGTCCGACTTCAGCCAGGTCACGATCTCGCGGTCCGTGAGTTCGAGCCCCTCGTCGGGCTCTGGGCTGATGGCTCAGAGCCTGGAGCCTGTTTCTGATTCTGTGTCTCCCTCTCTCTCTGCCCCTCCCCCGTTCATGCTCTGTCTCTCTGTCCCAAAAAAAAAAAAATAAATAAATAAAATAAATAAACGTTGAAAAAAAAAAAACAAACAAAAAAGACCACAGTGGGATACCACTCCACACCCATCAGCCTGGTTAAAATTAAAAGGACTAACTATATTAATGATTGCCAACTAAATCATACACTGCCAGTGAGACTATCAATTTGTATAACTACTTTGGAAAAGTCTTTATTCGTATCTGTTAAATGTGAACATACACATACCTCACAGCTTAGCAATTCACTCCCAGGAACATACCCAACAGAACTGAGTGTATGTGTTCACCAAAAGACACATATTCAATGTGAATAGCTATGCTATTCCTATAGCCCAGGGTGGCCATGCCATATTTGGGCTATACTAAAAATATTGTTGGTTTATCTCAAATTCAAATTTAACTGAGAATTCTGTATTTTTACTTACTGTATCCGGCAGCCCCATCATAGCCCCAGACTAGAAACAACACGGGTGTTTATGCAAAGTAGAATGGATAAATAGATTGTGGCATCGGCACATAATTAATGCTATATAGCAGGAGTTGGCAAACTTTTTCTGTAATGGGCTATGTAGTAAGGCCATGTGGGCCATATGATCTGTTATAACTACTCAACTCTGCCATTGTAGCATGAAAGCAGCCAAGAGGTAAAGAAGTGAGCATGGCTGTGTTCCAATAAAACTTTATTTACAAAATCAGCAGCTGACCTGTGAGCCATAGTTTGGCAACCCCTGTTATCCAACAATGAAAATGAATGAGTCATGTCTACTTGTAAAAATATGGATCAGTCTCCACAAAAATAACTTTGAGTAAAAGAATATATAGTGTGGTTTCATTTACATAAAACTAAAAAACAGGGAAAACTAATAATGGTGTTAGAAGAGTAGTTACCTTTAGGGGATGAAGGAGGTCTCTAGGGTGGTACTGTTGCTCAAATTTTTTATCTGGGCACTAGTTACATGGGTATTTCACTTCAATAATTCGTCATGCTGTTCATTTATGATTTGCATGCTTTTATGTTTGTACATTATGTGAAAATAAAATAGTTATATAAATTTAAAAGTAGGCCAAATCATCTCAAGATCATGCCCATAAGAATTATCTTATAAATTCTTATACCCAAAGTTTTGTTGTTGTTGTTTTGTTTCTTTTGCATAATTATAACAGGAATTCCTGTTCTTTGTAGAGAATTTGGAAAATGCTACTACTTAAGGCAATAAAATCATCCATAAGTCTGCAAACCAGAGAAAAGCATTAACATTTCTTCCCCTGCCCTCCTTCTCTTTCAAACCTGGGATCACTTTATTTTATAACTGACTAACTAGTTAAAAATATATCTTGGGAATTTTCTATGTAACTAAGTTGTGTTCCATCTACATTTTAATGGCTGCCAGTATTTTATTATGTCAAGATAACTATTTTTTGATTGTACAATAAGTCACTTTTAATTTTTTGGTATTAAAAATAAGGCGCCTGGGTGACTCAGTTGCTTAAGCGTCTAACTTCAGATCAGGTCATGATCTCATGGTTTGTGGGTTCAAGCCCCACATCCTGCTCTCCACTGTCACCAGAGCCCTCTTTAGATCCTCTGTCTCCCTCTCTCTGCCCCTCCCCTGCTCTCTCTCTCTCAAAAATAAATAAACATTAAAAGAAAAAAAACCCTTCACCTGTTTCATTATGAAGTTCAGAATTTAAAACAATAAAAAAAAAAAAAAAAACTCCTTGGTACTTCCTAGTTCAATGTTGGTGCCCATACATGAGTATGTATTTAGAAGCAGAAATACAGCACAGGAGGACAGAAAGGCTTTTAATGCTTTTGATACCTATTGCCAAATGTCCCACATACTTGTTTTTATTGTTTGTAGATGTTACAGTTGCTGTTTCTTATGAGCTCACATAGGTCTGGTATTCCCTAAGAGAATTGAAGCATATCCTGAGAGGAATTTAAACTGGTAGAAACGAACTCTAATAATGCCAATGGGATGGTTGCAGGAACTATCAGATAAGAAAGAATGTCCAAGGGAAAAGGAAGCACCTTCTGTTTTCCGTAGTTATCTGGCCCTCTAGGATATGCTAGGTGTATTCATTTGCTAGGGAAGCATAACAAAGTACCACAGACCGGGTGGCTTGAAGAACAAAAATTTATAGTGTCACGGTTCTGGAAGCTAGAAATCCAAAATCAAAGTGTGGGTAGGGTTGGTTTCTTCCAAGGGCTATGAGGAAAGATCTGCTCCAGACCTTTCTCTTTGGCTTGCAGATGGCCCTTCATTCCTTATGTGTCTTCCCACAGTCTTCCCTCCATGTGTGGCTGTCTCTGTGTCCAAATTGCTCCTTTTTATAAAGACACCAGTCACACTGGATTAGGGCCCACACTAATGACCTCTCTGTAGTTTGATTGTCCATTTAAAAACCCTATTTCCAAGTAAGGTCGCACACTATGGTACTGGAGGTTAGGATTTCAGCATAAGAATTTGGGGGTGGGGTGGGGGTAAGGTGGAAGTAGGGGGTGGGACAAAATTCAACCCAGAACACAAGGTGAACCCAAACAAGAGAAAATTGACTTTGTTGATCTCAACACCAGCATGTTATAGTCACATAAATTTAAAGCAGTTGAACATCTGATTAGGAATTAAAGATAGGAACTAACAACTGAAGATAGCAACCTGAAACTTATGAAGAATAACAAACAGAAAAAGCCAAGTACTTCTGGCTTAACATGGCAGTCTTAAGACTGACTGTTTCTGGTTTCAAAGGCTGAAGTCTTGCCTCCAGGTACACAGTCCTGTCACTCTTGATCAGGAATTCTCATGTGGAGACTCTACCGACCTTCCATTGGTAAAAATTCCCTGGCCCTGCATTTTAGATAAACCATCCCAAGTTAGCTTTCAAAATATCCCCTACCGAGTATGTCACGTAATTTTCATTTTCTTTTTCTCTTTAAACATCAAATCTCCGCGTGGGCCCTTTAACCCAAAAATGGTCAGTCTACATGTGGCAAAACCTTATCTACATGTAAAAGATGGGCTGGGTGTTCTATGGAGAGAGAGAATTTTATTTACTTTTTCTGTAACTTTCCTCATTGGGAATTATCCTGGCAGATACAATCTCCTTTGTAGCTGAAATATTACAGCATGGAGGATTTATGTAAGAGCCTTGTTTCACAGCAGGTTATGCTAGCACTTAGGCACTGGATTTGGAGATTAGGGGCGACTTTAGTCCTGTATTACATGAGAACCTTGTGATGTGGAATTTCTCATGAAAAGCCACACTTCAATACAATATGTCATGGCATATTATCTTTGTGAGAGTGTTTTCTCTTCACCAAACTGTGATTGTAACCTTTTCTCTCGGGTTGTCTGTGCCCTCTCCCTGTGTCTCAAACTCCTAAAATAATATTTTGGGTTGTCAGAAGACTAGCCACCCAGCTAAAGTAGAAAAGGAGATATTGAAATGCTTTATTCTGGCTTTGCTTTCCTGCGAGTGACAGGTTTTCTTCTCTGGGATTTATGTTATTGTTTTAGGAAATTATACTCATTTAAATCTAAACATAGTTAAAGCAAGTAAAATATAACCCCATTACTTTTCACTCACGTGTAACAGTGATTCTGAATAACAGGGTCGTCCCCCTCTTGACTTACGCATGGAAGTTAACTGTGCGGGAAGCTATACCACCTCTGGCTATGAGCCTGCTAGAATTTGCAAGTTGAGTAGCTTTGAGTAAGGTCAACGCTAGGATGGGAACCTACAAAGAAAACCCAGATGTCTCTGAGAGGAATATATGATTTTAAATATGTTTGACTGTATTCCTAAAATTTTAGGGGCAGATCCCTACAGCCATCATCTCAGGAAGCCTTTTCACTGATACATATCCCCTACTTAAAAAAGGGACTTAAAGAGTCCCCTGCTCAAGGCAGATGCACATCAGTGGGATGCCAAAGCCCTATGGAACTGCCTCATAAAAACCCATTGTTAGATTTCAGGGGTTTTGTGAGTCAGTTGTTAAACACAGTTAATATTAAAACTTAATCATACAAACTTACACTTAAATTATATTAAAAACAAAGGTGATAAACCCTCAAAACTCATTGCATGTTAATTGTTACTACATTTTACAGTTATCTATGATCTTGAGATTCCACCTGAATCTGAATGGTGGAAACACTAAGTCATGGTATACTGCTGCACATCCCTTCCCAGTCAATCCAGTCAGCGACAGCACATTGGTAGCTAGAAATCAGTCATGGTGGGAATAGTTCCATCATGGAAATCTGCAAATGCTACCGATTAGAGCTTCCCCCACAGATCCAGTTGTCAGCCATTTACCTGCACACTCCACCCCCTGCATTTGTAATAAAAGAGAACAATGGTCCTCAAAATGCTATGCAATGCTCTGTATATTTCTCCTGTGGCTTCATTCTGCTACTGAGCTCCAGAAATGAAGTGCATACGTCATTTTACTCAGCTTGGGCAGAAGTGTGGCATCAGATCCTGAGCCCAGAAGAGACCAATTCTGCACTGGTTGCAGGAAGCTGAGCACTTTTCCCTCAAGCAGGAAAGAGAAACATGGTGATAGGTTTAGCAGCGGGGAATGGTTTTGAACCAGGAAGAGAGGAAGTCAGCGTGGGGTTGTAGGTATCATTTTCCAGAGAGAATTCTGGAAAAACTGCACTAGTGCATGATTACACAGCAGCTTAGAACAGGGCCCCACATGCTGTTCTTAAAACTATCTTCACGAGTCCGCAGAATAATGGTAAAATAACCTTAAAAAGATGATGTAGTGAGGTTTTTATGGAATCAATTTTTTTCATTAAAGACCATTTTTTATTAAGGGATCGTAGATTAGTCATCTCAAGAGTATAAAGACAACTTCATTAGAGGCTATTATCCAAACTATATACAGTAAAATCTTGGATTGTAACTTGTTCTGCAACTGTTCTGCAAGACAAGCAAACATTTCTAATAAATTTTAACTTGATAAATAAGCAATATGTTGTCATATGAGTAGTACCTGACACTGAATGTCACCTGCTCACAACTGAGTCAATCATTCCTCTCTCTCTCTCTCTCTTTCTCTCTCTTGCTGTGGGATTGTGGGTGATCATCTCCCATGCTTGAATGCTCCGTCTCAGGCCATGGTGTTTGGCAGAAATCAGTGATTTTCAGAACGTTGGAAGGAGCCCACGACCGGCACTAGTGTATTTTTTGTCACTTCAAAGCACCTATGGACAGTCCTTTGCTTTTTCCACCCAAGAGTAGGCTTAGGAATGCTTTGCTTCATTCTAGGTCAGCCTGCCTGCAGATATAGACCCTTTCCTCTGCTGCCTTATTGTTAGTTACGTTAAATACAGTATGACAAGAGTTTATTAATATTGGACTGTGGTCAACATCTGTGCCCCCATGCAGAAAAAGATTCCATTGAGCCAATAGATAGTCCAGTAGTGATAGTGAAAGTCATTCTACACAATAACCCCCCTCTCTCTGGTCTCCCTCACACCAGCCACAAAGGTTTTCAAGGGTAAGTGCAGGTTAATTTGTTTATTTTTCTTTACATTTTGCATTTTCTTTATTATTTTGCATTATATTACGGTATTGTAATCATTTTTAATGAATATTGTTTTGGGTTGTGAAATGAATCATCTAAGTTTCCATTATTTCTTATGGGGAAATTCGTTTTGATATACACGTGCTTTGGATTGCAAGCATGTTTCTGGGACAAATTACACTCACAAACTAAGGTTTTACTGTATATGGATAGCTTATATTTTAAAAATTATTTTGTTCCAAAAGTCCATTTTGTGCTCATTTCACCTGCTTGCAATAGAGAATACATGTTTTTTTCTTTATTATTATTAAAGATTTTTGATGTTTATTTATTTTTGAGAGACACAGAGAGAACGGGGGAGGGGACAGGGGCAGAGACAGAGGGAGACAGAGAATCTGAAGCAGGCTCTGTGCTGTCAGCATAAAGCCCGACACAGGGCTTGAACCCACACACTGTGAGCTCATGCCTTGAGCTGAAGTCAATCAACTGAGCCAGTCAGGTGCCCCACGTGTTTTTTCTTAAAAAAAAAAAAAATAATAATGTTTTAAATGGTGCTTAGGTTCCCAAGCTAGACCAAAAAAGCAAACACATTACAGAATAGAGTTAGTCATAGCATTAATCTTATAGGCTTGAAGTCTGAATCGTGAGGAAAGGGGACAGCCTTTGCAACAGTAAAGAGGGTAGAAGAGAAGAAAGACCGTTCCTTTTCCTTACCCTGAGCCAATGGATGATGACCCTAGGAAAATCTGAACCGGGTGAAACGTGTCCTCATCCACTTCTTCACCTCACCTAGCACCTGGCTCTCTCAGTAGCTTGTGTCCCTTCCCTCCAGGCTTCCACTGCCTCGTGGCACTCTGTTCTCCACCATGGTACCTTCAAAGTTCTATTGGAATTCCAAAAGTGCTCCAAGTTCCACTAATTGCTTGCCCTCTTCTCCCCTCCATCAGAGCCCCTCCATCTATTTTCCCAACACAGCTGGTCTGAGGTGTCATTGAACAGGTTTACACAATGTAAGAATGGCTGATAGCCCTTGGTTTTCGAGAGTCATTTCTTAATTTCTAGAAATGAATCTTGCCAACACGGGTTATCTCTAATTGACACTATGTTGTGACATTTAAAAACAAACAAACTATGAAAACCAAGATAGAGCAAGAGTTGGGGAGAGAGTATTAGAATAGGAGGGAATGGGGCAGGTCCCACAAAAACACTGCAAGCGAGTTGCTTAATCCTTTAAAATGTGTTTGTGATTTTCACAAACCCCACCCTTTGACCCATAGATTTTCCTGAACTGGCCAGAGTCGGATTTTAGCTAATCCTTGTTTTGGTAATGGCCCACTGGTACAAGCAGCCCCAGAATAACAACTGTCTTAAGATTAAACATTACAATCCTCTAAATTTTTCAGATTCATACTTGAAAAGCTCCACAGTTCCCATGAGGGGGTTTTGTGGGAACTGTGGAGCTTTTAGCCACAGAAGGGGGATGGCGGGAGACCAAGTGTGTGAGCACATGTGTGTGCATGTGCACACACGTATACTGGAGTAGATGTATGCACACTTGCACAAGCTATTTATCACTTTGTAAGAAGAGGTCAATGTGTAATTAAACACACAAAGAGCTGCAACAGATTCTAGCTTTGCCCAGTTTAGGGGACATGTCTCAATCAGCTCTAGAATCTAAACTCAAGTCTAAAAGTCCTTCTACCCAGCTCTTCCCTTCTCAGACCAAGGTCTTCCTGCTGTGGTTACTGAGTGTGTATTCTGTGTATGATTCTAATCTCACTGCCTCTTTTTTTTCCCTATTTAAATCTATACTTACTCACCTACGCCTTGCACAAAGCAGGTGTCTGCTGGTGCTTGAATTGCCTTTTGAGCTATTCAGAGTTAACTAGAACTCAGTCATCTCTCAATCAGCCTTTACTCATTAGCAATAAAGTCTCATCAATTAGCTATAGTTGTTCATCTATAAACCTGAACACTAATGAACAACCACGAACGTTGATGAACATCCATCAGGTGTAAATAATAGAAGGGAGCCCGCACAGATGGCGATCATTGTGGGTCAAATCCTTTATCTTGCATTCATAGTGGGTGCAGAGCCATGCAAAACACAGAAGGCCACGTGGCCCCTGACCTTGAGGAACTGAGAGATTAAAAAAAGTGAAAGTAAGAGTACATCTCTCATTTCACCACAAGGAACTTCACCAAAGGAAAGGAGAGAAATCTCGGCAATTTGAGAGAAGATCAGAGAGAGACACTTTTGCAATGGAAGCCACGCTTCTGTTTGGGCTAGGCTGAAAGGCAAGAGAGTACCCACTTGCCACTTACATTTTTTTGCTAGGCAGCAACTGCTTACTTTTTTTGTCCTAGAGCACTGCTGTCTGACAGAAATACGAGACACACAGATACTTGAAAATGTTCTAGTAGCCACATTAAAAAAAAGTACAAAGAGGAGCGCCTGGGTGGCTCAGTCGGTTGAGTGTCCGACTTCGGCTCAGGTCATGATCTCGCGGTTCGTGAGTTCAAGCCCCGCGTCGGGCTCTGTGCTGATGGCTCAGAGCCTGGAGCCTGTTTCGGATTCTGTGTCTCCCTCTATCTGACCCTCCCCGTTCATGCTCTGTCTCTCTCTGTCTCAAAAATAAATAAACGTTAAAAAAAAATTTTTTTAAAGTACAAAGAAACAGGTGAAATCAATTGTAATAATATATTTTATTTAACCAAATGTATCCTAAATATCTTAAGTGGTTTACATTCTTTCTTTACACTGTCTTCAAAATCTGCATTTTACACTTACACCACATCTCATTTCATACAAGCCATACTGCAAGTGCTCAGTAGTCACACATGGCCAGTGGTTACCTAGGGAACAGTGTCGGTCTAGAACATTCCACTCCAGAGGGTGCTCTATGGGTGCTAAAATTCATATTTACCCAGAAGGAGACATCTTACTCTCTTGTTCTAGCTCTATATCCTATAGCCAGAAATTGGTTGGAGGCAGGAAAGGGATAGGGCAAATCATTTTTCAAGTTTTCTCAGGAATATTTAGCAAAGCTTGTTATCATCCTGAGGTACTTAGGGACTGAAGAGGGCCCTCTGTCAAAAGCAGACTTTCTTTGTGATGCATCAGAAGAATTCTCTACATTCTAGGAAGTTTGATATATGTCCATGCACACCATCGCCTATGAGATAGGCCTGGCCCCAGCTTCCTGCATGGTTCCTCTGTGCTTTGTGTCGAGAGGAATCCCTGACCCATACTATCTTTCCTATCTGGGACTACCTAAAGATAATTCATTCTGGAGGTATCTCCTTCTGTCTCTGGTCGTCCCTAAAATGCCAAGGCTCCGCCTCCACGGGAGTGGAAACTGATAACAATAGCTTCTACCTCCCCAGTATTTGGACTCTTCAAAGCAAAAGCTCAAAGACACTACTGTGTGTTATCCTCACCGCAACTGTTAGGACCGGCACTTTGATGACAAATCCAAGTTTCTGAAAAATCCCAGTGATTTGGTGATTAGTCTCTGGCAAAGTTTTGTGAATTTTGGAGTGCAGAGGACATCCTCCACGGGGTTTGCTTCTGCTGGCGACAGAGCCTTTTGCCCCAAGCATCAGGCCTTGTACAGAGCTTCCTTTCAATAAGCTCTCCAGGTAATTCTGAGTCAGGTGGCTTGGCTCTCTACAGTGTAGAAATGACGGAAGGTACTAGAACACAGGTTCCTATACACAGAACACATTGCTGTGTCCTCAGCTGTCCCACATTAGGGGCTACCGTAATAAATCACTTGCATTGTCATTTGAAATTATGTTTTGAACCCTATTTGCCCACCAGAAAGTTTCCCTTGGCAGAGTGAAATTCTCAGTGTCTTTTTGGGAAAAGGAGCTGCTAAGTTGTGTTTTTTAAAAAACTAACAAAAGAAAGGGGCGCCTGGGTGGCTCAGTCGGTTGGGCGTCCGACTTCGGCTCAGGTCATGATCTCGCAGTCCGTGAGTTCGAGCCCGGCATTGGGCTCTGTGCTCAGAGCCTGGAGCCTGTTTCGGATTCTGTGTCTCCCTCTCTCTCTGACCCTCCCCCATTCATGCTCTGTCTCTCTCTGTCTCAAAAATAAATAAATGTAAAAAAAAAAATAACAAAAGATGTATAGAAGCCAATAAAAATCAAGTATCACCTAGGGCAATACTAGGTGTGCCACTGACTTATCTCTCTTCTCTATCCTTGCTAGATTCTTTTTCTTCTGTCAACTTTATTTTTTAATTAATAAGGCTCTCTTCAGATTAAGTGAGAAAATACAAACAAGCTAAAAGAAACTTCTTCAGAGATCCACCCTTCAGAAACATTCACTTTGTTTTCACAAAATGGGTTTGTAACATAAATTCTGTTGCACTTGCCTTTTAAATTATTTTTATATACGATTATTATATTTTAGAGAGAGAGCACAAGCCTGGGAGAGGGGCAGAGGGAGAGAGAATCTTAAGAATTTACACTCAGCATGGAGCCTGACATGGGGCTCGATCCCACGACCCTGGGATCATGACCTGAGCCAAAATCAAGAGTCAACACTCAATCAACTGAGCCACCCAGGCACCTGTGCACCTGTTTTTTTTTTTTTTAACTTTAACCTTATAATTTTGTAAGCTTAAAAATGTCTTCATATTATTATTGTTTTTAATGATACTGTCTGCTACAGTATACCATAATTTTATCAACCTTCTATATTGGAACTTTTAAGCTGGGTTTTTGTTTTTAATAGACTTTATTTTTTTTAGGGCAGTTTTAGGTTCACAGTAAAACTGAGAGGAAGGTACAGAGATATCCCATATACCCCTCTGCCCCACACATGCAGAGCCTCCCTCACCATCCACATCCCTCACCAGAGCCGTACATTTGTAACAATTGATGAACCTACACTGACACATCATTATCACCCAAAGCCCCAAATTTACACTAGTACTCACACTTGATATGTATTCACTACGATAATATCATGCAGAGTAGTTTCACCGCCCTAAAAATCCTCTGTGTTCCTCCTATTCATCCCTCCTCCCTCAACTAGCAGCCAGACTGACATACTATGTAGCTTTTCCATTTTTCTTTTCTTTCCTTTTTCCTCTCCTTCCTTCCTCCCTCCCTTCCTTCCTTCCTTCCTTCCTTCTTTCTTCTTTCTTCTCATCCTCCTTCTCCTCCTTCCTCTTCTTCAACAAAGCGTAAAGATTTCTTATATACATCTCTTTGGGGGAAGAGCTTGAATTTTTAATGAAGAAAAACATAGAGAGCAGAAACTAATACCCATTTCCCACTATCCAAAATGAATTACTATTAATGTTTCAACACATTATTTTTCAGCCTTTCCATGTATATAAATATTTTTAAAGTATACAAATATTCTTCTTTAAAAAAAAAAGAGATGAGACTGTTCCAAGTAAAATAAAAGCTCCCCTTGGCTACTGTCTTCTAATTTGGTCCTCTCCTTTCTCTGCAGAGGAAATAACTATGATGAGTTTGATGCCTATTGTAATCCATTTTTATACGTAACATATATTTATCAAAAACATTTAGTGGGGCGCCTGGGTGGCGCAGTCGGTTAAGCGTCCGACTTCAGCCAGGTCACCATCTCGCGGTCCGGGAGTTCGAGCCCCGCGTCGGGCTCTGGGCTGATGGCTCAGAGCCTGGAGCCTGTTTCCGATTCTGTGTCTCTCTCTCTCTCTGCCCCTCCCCCGTTCATGCTCTGTCTCTCTCTGTCCCCAAAATAAATAAACGTTGAAAAAAAAAATTAAAAAAAAAAAAAACATTTAGTAAAGTCTTATGTTTTTTTACACAAACAGTATTGTTCTGCGTATATCATTCTGAATTTTTTTTTCATTCAGAGATGTTTTTGATAATCTCTTCCTATGTAGTTCTGTAGAAACCCAGGGACACCTGGGTGGCTCAGTCCATTAAGTGTCTGACTTCAGCTCAGGTCATGATCTCACAGTCTGTGAGTTGGAGCCTCATGTCAGGCTCTGTGTTGATAGCTTGGAGCCTGGAGCCTGCTTTGTATTCTTTGTCTCCCTCTCCCTCTGCCTCTCCCTCACTTGCACTCTGTCTCTCTGTCTCAAAAATAAATAAGCATTAAAAAAAATGACAAAAAAGGAACCCAATCCAAAAAGAAATCCTTCATATTATAACTTTACTATCTCTTATTTATCTGTTCCTTATGCATGGAAATTTAGCCTATTCCTCCTCTGGGTTTTTTTTGGTTTTGGTTTTGGTTTGGTTTTGGTTTTTTTTTTTGTTTTGTTTTTTGTTTTGGTCTATTACAAATAATATAGGGACATGCATGTACTTCTGTATCTCTCTTTGTGGATGTGTATCTTTTTCTCTAGGTTAGACACCAAAGAAATAGAGTCATTGGGTCAGGGTAAGCATAGGGTTTTTTTAAAGAGTGTCAGATTTGTCGTCCAAAAAGGATATATCTAGATAGCTTCCTACCAACAATACATATCTGTATTTTCAGAACCTTGACAATTGCTTGCCACCGGAAAAAAAATGTTTAGCTTTGACAGTGTCGTGGATGAAATATAGCTTATTGTTTTCCATCGAGTTTCTCAGATGGGTAGTGAGGGTAAGCGTCCTTTCAATGTTTATTAACTAAACACATACTTATGGATGATTATCTGATTATATTCTCCGTGATGGTGCTTGTTAAAATATGGGTTGCTGGATCTCCCTCCTGTAATTTAGTGAGGGGACCCAAGAACTTGCATTTCTGACAAGTTCCCACGTGATGTGGATGCTGCTGGTCTGGGGACCACACTTTGAGAACCGGTTTTAAGTGCTCCCTGTCCAAACTATCACATCGCAGTCACTTCCCTACTTAAATCCTTTTTATAGTTTCCTCCTGTCTGCAGGACAAAGTCCAGACTGCTTGGCAAGGCACACAAATCTTTTATGATCTGGCCCTGAGCTGCTTCCTCTCCAGACTCACTCTTCACACTTGGCCCAGCTCTCCACCCCAGGAGGCAGCCCTGTAGGGACTGTATCAACAGGTTCTGTGCTTTGCCTTCCGGGTCAGGTGTCGGGAGACTGGAAGGTGGGAAAGACGGCAATCACTGTATCCCATCCCTTGCCCCACCTTTGGGCTTCTTTCCTCCAAGGTTTGGCAGTGGCTACCTTCCTCTACCTAACATCCAAATTGACTTGGTTCTTTCCTATAGCTATAGCTCTAAGTTCTGGTCATTTTCCCCACCATTGGACCCTTAGGCTTAGGGACTGTGACAACTCCCTACTGTTGTTGGTCTGAGAAAGCTTCATGATCCTTTTCGGGTTCTTTTAACTCTGTCCATACCTCCATCATCCATCTCTTTATCACATTCTCTTTACTCCTTTTTGATCACTCCCTCTCTTTCCTGCTGAAATTGGCTGATCCAGGCCCTCCTTTCCATTCTTATTTCCCACTAACCTTTTCCTAGGCAAGACTTGGTCACATATTTCCCAAATACAGTTGACCTTTGACCAATGCAGCTGGGGGTAGGGGTGCTGATCCTGAGCGGTCAAAAATCCATGTGTAGAGGTGCCTGGGTGGCTCAGTTGGTTAAGCATCTGACTTCAGCTCAGGTCATGTTTTTGCCGTTCATGGGTTCGAGCCCCGCATTGGTCTCTGTGCTGACAGCTCGGAGCCTGGACCCTGCTTCAGATTCTGTGTCTCCCTCTCTCTCTGCCTCTCCCCTGCTCACACTCTGTCTCTGTCTCTCAAATAAACATAAAAAAATCCACGTATAACTTTTGACTCCCTGAAAACTTAACTGCTAATAACTTACTGAAACCTTTCTGACAACAGTCGATTAATTATATGTATTCTATACTGCATTCTTACAATAAAGCAAGGTAGACAGAAGAAAATATTATTAAGAAAATCATAAGGAAAAGAAACTACATTTATGATTCTTTACTGTCCTTCATGGAAAATCTGGGCACAAGTGGACCCACGCACTTCAAACCAGCGTTGTTCAAGGGTCAGCTGTAGTTCACCATCCCTTGCTTTTCCCTTTGGCTGAAAAGACCTTTAATTTTATGCAGAAAACTACTCCTCAGCCTTTCATCCATAGGTCAAATGTCATTTTCTTCATAAAGCCTTCTCCTTCTCTTCAAACTTCAGGTTTCTGAGACTTTTTTTCATACACACATCTATTGAGATATATTTCACAAACTAGAAAATTCCCTCCTTTAAAGCATACAGTTCTAAATATTCTAGAATATTTTGAGTTTTGCAACCATCACCACAATGATTGCCACACATTTCAGCACCCCTCAAAGGAACCCTGTATCCATTAGTGGTCATTCCCTCACTCTTCTTGGCCCCTCAGCAGCCACTCATCTACTTTTTTTCTGTATGGTTTTGCCCACTTTGGATATTTCACATTAATGGAATCATACACTATCCTTTGGTGACTGAGTTCTTCCACTTAGTGCAATCTTTTTTTTTTTTTTTTAACATTTATTTATTTTTGAGACAGAGAGAGAGCATGAACAGGGGAAGGTCAGAGAAAGAGGGAGACACAGAATCTGAAACAGGCTCCAGGCTCTGAGCTGTCAGCACAGAGCCCGACGCAGGGCTCGAACCCATGGACCGCGAGATCATGACCTGAGCCGAAGTCGGACGGCCAACCGACTGAGCCACCCAGGCGCCCCTAGTGCAATCTTTTTAAGGTTTATTCACGTTGCAGCATGCAACAGTATGTCATTCCTTCTTAGGGACAAACAATATTCCACCACAGGGATATGCTCCATTTTGTTAGTCCACTTATCAGTTGATAGACATGTGGGTTGTGTCCACTTTTTGGCTGTTATGAACGATGCTGGCAGGAACGTTCATGTACAGGTTTTCATGTGGTCATGTTTTCAGTTCTCTTGGGTATATACCTGGGAGTGGAATGTCTGGGTAACACTATGTTTAACAGATTGAGGAGCTACCAAGGTGTTTTTTCAGAGCGCCTGTACCATTTTGCATTCCCACCAGCAGTGTACAAAGGTTCCAATTTTTCTACATCCTTCTCACCAGTTGCTACAGTCTGTCCTTTTAATGATACCGTCCTAACTTATGTGATGAGGTATCTCCTTGTGATTTTGATTTGCATTTCTCTAATGATTAAGGAAGTTGAAATCTTGGGGCGCCTGGGCAGCTCAATCAGTTAAGCATCCTACTGTTGATTTCAGCTCAGGTCACAATCTCATGGTTTGTGAGATCAAACCCTGTGTCAGGTTCTGTGCTGCCAGCACAGAAGCTGCTTGGGATTCTCTCTCTCCTTCTCTCTCTGCCCCTCTACTCATGCTCTCTTGCATGTGCACTCTCTCTCTCTCTCAAAATAAATACATAAACATTTTTAAAAAGCAAGCTGAAATCTCTCTATATGCCTATTCATCATTGTTATGTCTTCTTAGGAAAAATATCTATTCAGGAGTCCTTTATACAGTCTGGGTACAAGTCTCTTGTCATATATTTGATTTGCAAATATTTGCTACCATTCTGTGTGCCGTCTTTTCACTTTCTTGATAGTGTTCTTTGAAGCACAGAAGTTTTTAATAATTTTGATGAAATTCGGCTTACTTATTTTTTCTTTGGTTGCTTTTGCTGGGGGAATCTAGGAAACCATCACTTCACCCAGGTAATGAAGGCTTATTCTGACGTTTTTTTCCTGAGTTTTATACTTTCCTCTTGCATTTAGATCTTTGATGCATTTTCAGTTAATTTCTGCATGTGGTGTGTGAGACCCAACTTTTTTTTTTAACGTGTGAATATTCAGTGGTCCCAGTACCATTTGTTGAAAAGACTATTCTTTCTCCCATTCAATAATCTTGGCACCCTTCTTAAAAATCATTTGAATATTGGGGCGCCTGGTTGGCTCAGTCGGTTAAGGGCCTGACTTCGGCTCAGGTCATGATCTTGAGGTTCGTGAGTTCAGGCCCTGCATCGGGCTCTGTGCTGACAGCTCAGAGCCTGGGGCCTGCTTCGGATTCTACGTCTCCCTCTCTCTATGCTCCTCCCCGACTCATGCTCTCTCTCCCTCCCTCTCCCTCTCAAAAGTAAATAAACATTTAAAAAATTTACTTGAACATAAAGGTGAGGGCTTCTGGGACTTTTTATATACAACTTTACTGTAACACGTCCCACATTGACTTAATTTCATAGAACATAAGCTTCTCAAGTCTAGGAATTGACCATGTCTGTTGATGTAGGTAGAGCATAATGCCCAACATACAACAGTACTCAATATGTACTCCACTATTTAAATATATCTTAATGTTTTCTTCTGCTGTGCAAATGATAACTCCTTACCATGGAATATAGTTCATCAGATGAAGCGATAACAGGAATTATAGGGATGGAAACACAGGGCACGTGGGTTTTGATGGAGGAGTTGGGGAAGGGAAAACCTTCACCGTTGGTTTTGCTTGACAAAAGGAATACCTTGGGCTACCGGAAGTGTACTTCCTGGTGTTGGGTCCTTGAAAGGAACTGTGTGGAACCAGAAAAAAAAAGAAATTAGAATGTAATAAGAAGGAGCTGAAGAAGAATTCACCTAATTAACAATTTTGTCATGGGTCAGCCCACGTTCCGAGGAGGCGAAAATCCAAAAAGTTATCAGAGAAGATTTGGATATTCAGTAAAGATGAGCTTATGGGTGCACGTGGTACGGCACTTGGTTACCTGTTTAATCAAAGCGGGAATAAAACATTTTAAAATAAACACAGAGGGGCGCCTGGGGGGCTGCTTTGGTTGAGCGTCCGGCTCTTGATTTTGGCTCAGTTCATAATCTGATGGTTTGTGGGATCGAGCTCCACGTCGAGTTCTGCACTGACAATGTAGAGCCTGCTTAGGATTCTCTCTCTCTCCATCCCTCTCTGCTCCTCCCCACCTATTTCTCTCTCTCTCAAAATAAATAAATAACTTAAAAAAAGGAACCATAGCTCTATCATAAGTGAGGATTCTTTGGGGGTGCACTTAAGTAATAAAGGATATAATAAAATGAACATGGAGCACCGAAAATTTTCCTAAGGCACGGGATTTTTACTACCTAGGCAGATTACTCTCAAAGTAAAGAATAACCTTTCATGTTGTAGGCAAAGGCATTAATCAGCAAACAAAAAAGCAAATAAAAAAGGCTCAGAACTGAGCAAATATTACTGACATTTTTTTTTTAATTTTTTTTTCAACGTTTATTTATTTTTGGGACAGAGAGAGACAGAGCATGAACGGGGGAGGGGCAGAGAGAGAGGGAGACACAGAATCGGAAACAGGCTCCAGGCTCCGAGCCATCAGCCCAGAGCCCGACGCGGGGCTCGAACTCATGGACCGCGAGATCGTGACCTGGCTGAAGTCAGACACTTAACCGACTGTGCCACCCAGGCGCCCCAACATTTTTAACACACTTCGTAGCTTCTTTTCAGACTCAGGTATTAAAAACTAAGGCAAATAAAATTCATTTTCGAGTTTCTTCCTTCAAATTTATCTCTGCTTTCCTTTTATCACTACAAATGTGTATTACTTTGAGTTTTCTTCTCAACCCATTATAATATCTTGCTGGTTCCCTCATTATTAGTGAGAAAAAACCTTTCACATGTGTTTATTTTATATTTATATGAGAGCATTATTTTATCGTTGTGTAAAAATTATTCTTTTTCAAAAATCTTTTAAATGTTTTTATTTATTTCTGAGACAGAGAGAGACAGAGCATGATCAGGGGAGGGACAGAGAGAGAGGAAGACAGAGAATGTAAAGCAGAATCCAGGCTCTGAGCTGTCAGCACAGAGACTGACGTGGGGCTCGAACTCACGGACTGTGAGATCATGACCTGAGCGGAAGTCGGCCGCTCAACCGACTGAGCCACCCAGGTGCTCCTGTAAAAACTATTCTTTAACAGAAGAGGCACAAAGTCTCACCACCTTTTACCACATGGTTTTGTGACCAAGAACTCACAGGATGGGAGACATCAATTTCCTTCTCTAGACTGAGAAATATAAATTAAATATTTTACTTCTCAGCAGCCCCTTATCCTTGGGGTATCTTCTACTCTCTCACAGTCAGCTCCTTGGGGTATTCGAAATAATTCTAGTGTGTAGCCTTTTATGAAGAAAAAAAAAAATCTATAATGTGGTAACAGCCTTCATCTTTGTCCACCTTAAAAGTCAGATTCTCTCATTTGCTTAGTTTTTATTCTACATCTCATCTACCTTGATCTTGCTTTGAAGAATTTTATTTGAGAGTTTTTTTATTTGTTTGTTCTTTAATTGTTTACAGAATTCTGTTGTTTCATGGGTAGGATATTTTCCCTAATTTCAACGAAGTTATTAATAACGATGTCTTTGGAAGAGTTCTTCTTACGTTATTTCTTCTCCCTCAAAGTAGTGGGGGTTTTTGTTGTTTTGTTTTTGTTTTTTTACTTTTTTAGTTTTAGTTGTTTTATGTGAGGAGGTTTCCTCAGAGGGTGGCAATCTCCGGCTGCTCATGTTTGAGAGCAGGAGACTAAAAAGTGTCTTGGAAGCTCTACGTGTGTTGTGTTTACCCGGTACTTCTTCCCTCTCCACTCCCCGCGTTCTAACCCACGCTCCCCACTCTCGCCTACAAGATTCAACTCAAGCACTGCCTCTAATTTTTTTTTTTAACGTTTATTTATTTTTTGAGACAGAGAGAGACAGAGCATGAACGGGGGAGGGTCAGAGAGAGAGGGAGACACAGAATCCAAAGCAGCCTCCAGGCTCCGAGCTGTCAGCACAGAGCCCGACGCGGGGCTCGAACTCACGGACCGCGAGATCATGACCTGAGCCGAAGTCGGCTGCTTAACCGACTGAGCCACCCAGGCGCCCCTCAAGCACTGCCTCTAAAAAAGAGGTAGTGCTTGAGTCGAGGTGTCCCATCCTGCCTCAACACTGTCCCATCCCCTTGTTCCACCCCACAGAGGCTGGGGACAAGTCTGGCTCCATTCTTGGCACAGTCACATACAGCAAGTACGTGTAGAAAGAATGAATATAGGAGGGGCGCCTGGGTGGCGCAGTCAGTTAAGCGTCCGACTTCAACCAGGTCACGATCTCGCGGTCAGTGAGTTCGAGCCCCGCGTCGAGCTCTGGGCTGACAGCTCAGAGCCCAGAGCCTGTTTCCGATTCTGTGTCTCCCTCTCTCTCTGCCCCTCCCCCGTTCATGCTCTGTCTCTCTCTGTCCCAAAAATAAGTAAAAACGTTGAAAAAAAAATTAAAAAAAAAAAAGAAGTAAACCTCTTCTGGGGCACCTGGGTGGCGCAGTCGGTTAAGTGTCCGACTTCAGCCAGGTCACGATCTCGCGGTCCGTGAGTTCGAGCCCCTCATCGGGCTCTGGGCTGATGGCTCGGAGCCTGGAGCCTGCTTCCGATTCTGTGTCTCCCTCTCTTCTCTGCCCCTCCTCCGCTCATGCTCTGTCTCTCTCTGTCCCAAAAATAAATAAAATGTTAAAAAATAATAAAAAAAAAAAAGAATGAATATAGGAAAGCCCACCTCCCACATGTACTTTATTTGCATTACGTCTTTTATCCTCATAAAGAATATATGCCATTCTGCTTTTTCTCATGGTTGCTTCTCAATTGTGGAAAAATCTGAAGACCGACAACTGACAAAATGCTGAGCAAGTGAATGTATCTATAAGCAGAAGAATAGCCTTCGAATAGCCCTGCGGGTCTAAAGCAGAGAAAGAAATGGCAGGGGAGAGAAGTTGAAGAGGGATAGGAAAAGCCTCACATGTTCCTGGCACCGTGCTAAGTAAGCACTTTGTGTACTTTAAGTTATTACTTGTCCGTAAATCAACGAGAAGTTGAGATTCAGAGAGATTGGGTGATTTGCCCTCGATCACACATGTATGATTTGGAATCAAGTCTCTCTGGCACCTCTAAGCCTACAGTCTGGGGTGTCTCTGGGGGATCGAGACAGGTAGGGTATTGGCTTTGATGGGACTCTTGGTACCCTGATGGAATGAACCCTTCGCCAGCGCACTTGATTCTCTCAAACCTGACCTTGATGCATTTATACGCTCTTTTTCAAAACAGTTTTCATTTAAATTCCAGTTAGTTAACACAATGTTGTATTAGTTTCAGGTGTAGGATTGAGTGATTCACCACTTTCATATCACACCAGTGCTCATCACAACAAGTGCACTCCTTAATCCCCACCACCTATCTAACCCATTCCACCGCCCATCTCCCCTCTGATAACTATCAGTTTGTTCTCTACAGTTAACAGTCTTTGTCTTGGCTTGCCTCTCCCTTTTGTCCTCTTTGCTCATTTGTTTTGGTTCTTAAATTCCACGTATGAGTGAAATCATATGGTATTTGTCTTTCTCTGACTGACTTATTTTGCTTAGCTCCATCCACATTGTTGCAAACGACACGATTTCATTCTTTTTTATGGTTGAGTAATAATCCATCGTGTATGTATGTGTGTGTGTGTATATATATATATATATATGCCACATCTTCTTCATCCATTCATCAGGCAATGGACACTTGGGCTGTTTCCACAATTTGGCTATTGTGGATAGTGCTGCTATAAACATCAGGATATATGCATCCCTTCAAATTAGTATTTTTGTATTCTTTCAGTAAATATCTAGTAGTGCAATTGCTGGATTGTAGGGTAGTTCTAATTTTAACTTTTTTTTAATGTTTATTTATTATTTTTGAGAGAGAGAGAGAGAGAGACAGACAGACAGACAGAATCTGAAGCAGGCTCCAGACTCTGGCTGTCAGCACAGAGCCCGACACAGGGCTCAAACCCACAAACCATGAGATCATGACCTGAGCTGAAGTCAGATGCTTAACTGACTGAGCCACCCAGGTGCCCCTAATTTTAACTTTTTTGAGGAAACTCTTTTCCAGAGTGGCTGCACCAGGTTGCATTCCCACCAACAGTGAAAGAGGGTTCCCCTTTCTCCACATCCTTGCCAACACCTGTTGTTTCTTGTGTTGTTGACTTTAGCCATTCTGAAAGGTGTGAAGTGATATCTCATTGTGGTTTTGATTTGTATTTCCCTGATGATCAGTGATGTTGAGCTTTTTTTCATGTGTCTATTGGCCATCTGGAAGTCCTCTTTGAAAAAATGTCTATTCATGTCTTCTGCTGGTTTTTAATTATATTATTTGTTTTTGAGTTTTATAGTTTCTTTATGTAGTTTGAATACTAACCCTTTATCAGATATGTCATTTACAAATATCTTCTCCCATTCCATAGGTTGCTGTTTAGTTTTTTTTTTAATTTTTTTTTAACGTTTATTTATTTTTGAGACAGAGAGAGACAGAGCATGAACAGGGGAGGGGCAGAGAGAGAGGGAGACACAGAATCTGAAACAGGCTCCAGGCTCTGAGCTGTCAGCACAGAGCCTGACACGGGGCTTGAACTCACAGACCGTGAGATCATGACCTGAGCCGAAGTCTGACGCTTAACCGACCAAGCCACCCAGGCGCCCCGGTTGCTGTTTAGTTTTGATGACTGTTTCCTTTGCTGTGCAGAAGCTTTTTATTTTGATGAAGTCCCAATAGTTTATTTTTGCTTTTGTTTCCCTTGCCTCAGGAGACATATCTAGAAAGACGTTGCTATGACTGATGTCAAAGAAGTTACTACCTGTGTTCTCCTCTAGGATTTTTATGGTTTCATGTCTTACATTTAGGTCTTCAATCCATTTTAAATTTATTTTTTTTGTGTAGGGTGTAGTAAACTGAAAGTTTTAGCCACAGCAACAAAAAGACAACAGAAAGAAATAAAGGCATTCAAATTGGCGAGGAAGAAGTCAAACTTTCATTATTTGCAGATGATGTGGTACTTTATATTGAAAACCCGAAAGGCTCTACCAAAAAATTGTTAGAACTGATACATAAATTCAGTAAAGTTGTAGGATTCAAAATAAAAAATTTATTGCATTTCTATCCACCAATAATAAAGCGGCAGGAAGAGAAATGAGGAAAGCAATCCCATTTACAATTGTACCAAACCCAACAAGATACCTAGGAATAAACCAAACCAAATAGGTGAAAGACCTGTACTCTGAAAACTATAAAACATTGCTAAAAGAAATTGAAGATGACACAAAGAAATGGAATGATATTCCATGCTCATGGATTGGAAGAATAAATATTGCTAAAATGTCTATACCACCCAAAGCAATCCCCTCATTTAATGCAACCCCTATTAAAATACCACCACCATTTTTCACAGAACTAGAACAAACAATCCTAAAATTTGTATGGAACCACAAAAGACCCTGAATAGACAAAACAACCTTGCAAAAGAAAAGCAAAGCTGGAAGTATCACAATTCTGGATGCCCAATTATATTACAAAGCTGTAGTGATCAAAACAGTATGGTACCAGCACAAAAATACAGACACATAGATCAAAAGAACAGAAGAGAAAACCCAGAAATGAACCTACAACTATATGATCAATTAATCTTCGACAAAGCAGGAAAGAATATCCAATGGGAAAAAGACAGTCTCTTCAAGAAATGGTGTTGGGAAAACTGGACAGCAACATGCAAAAGAATGATACTGGACTACTTTCTTCACTATACTTTTATTTAGAAGGTTGCTGTGTTTTTAGACTGAGGTTTCAAAAGAGCCGGGTAAGCAGCCTTACTAAGTCACTTGTAACTGAAACCCAGATTTAGTTGCCTGTGTCTCCTGTAGTGAATATCTGGACTGCTCAGGGCATAATGCCTTGTTAATGCCGATTTTGTATTTATCAGCATGGCTCTTAGCTACGGCAATCAGTAAGACATACCCTTCTTTTGGTAATGGCTGCATTAAATGGCATCTGTCCCTTTGCATTAAGAAATCACATTGTACTTGTCTTCCAATTGACCGAAATAAAAAAGCATTTCCAACAGCTGTACCTCTTTCACTAATGCTGCTTTTTCTTTTAGGCTTAGCCCTGAAAAGGCAGATAAGATAATGGGAATGGGACTCCTAGTTCCCTCCCCTTGCCCACCCTTTATATGGGCACTGACCATGGAACTAAATGAATAAATGAGCTTTTCAGACATAAATGTCATATGTGGCACTTCAGGCATACAGGAAAGTTCTAGAACTCTTTTCCCCAAGTCATCTCTCCACTTAGCAGTGTCAGAGAACCCACCCAACAGATGTGATTGAGTCTAGGGGCCTGAGGAAATGGAACATTTGTGTTATAGGTTTCTATTTTTTATCCCCAGGCCTTGGATTTAGGTCCAACCTGATTTGGGTTGGTCCAAGGCTGGATTACAGTTATAATCTTCATTAACAAAGTAATATTATGTATCTTCCCATATCTGATTAATGGATTATTACCTTATATCTGTTGCAATTTTATCTATGTTTCTTAAGCCATTAATCGTTTAGCCTTTTCCTCAGGCATGAGACAGGGCTTTACTTTTGTGCTTTTTGAGAGCATTCTTTTGACAGAGTAAGTCATAAAAGCTCAAGTGTGTTCATTCTCTTTTCAATTTGTGAATCCGATCCACCATAAAGCATGCTGACTACGTAAAGAAAGGAACTGTGTAAAAAGCAAGTATTATTAATGTAATACTTCCCCAGGCACATTTGCCAACCAAAATATTAAGCTCCCTTTAAGGAAATGCTTGGGAATTACTAGTTTATCATTCAGTTAAGGGTTTATGTGTGTAAAACTATTCCAACCGAGGCTAATGTCCCTGTAATGTAATGTCATATATAGTCTTCCAAGAGGGGTATTTTGAGGTCTGCAATTCCCCCTGTTTGGGAAGTGCCCTAATTTTTCTTAATTACAGGAATACCGGGAAAGTGTGTTTTTAGCATAGTAGGCCAGTCTTGGATACAATTTGTCAGCGATGCCTTTATGCTGAAAATATAAACACCTGAATGGAAGGGTGACTATTCACCACTTTTCTGTTTAAACACGTTGCCCGTATCTGCTACAAAAATAGATGAAATAAACCAAAATGTTCATTTAAATCCCACTAAAAACCACTGGCCCAATTTGTGTTTCAGAAAAGCTTAGATTATTACTTATAGCTTAACTTCCCTCTCCCACTCTGCTCTCTCTTTGCTTTGAATTCAACCCTTGGAAAATCATCTGTCCTTTTTCGGGCTAAAATTGGAAGCCCCGCCCCCACCCCACCTTCCAGCCCCTGCCCCCAAGCAAGGTCTTACCAAGCAAGGTAAGTTTGTGGCTGGACAAGGCAGGGCTGACCCCATCCACGCTCCTGGAGGGGGCTGGACAAGCACTGCTCCCAACAATGCAACAGCTGTCACAGCCCAGCCTCTTTCTTTCCCAGCAGAACAGGGAGGGGGCTGAGTCTCTCTAACTGCCCTGGGCATCTACATTTTTTTTTTCTCTGAAAGGGCAGGTGGGCCTAATGCATCCTGACTCCCGTCCACCCTTTCCCCCTTCGCCTGCCCATCCCAAAGCAGTAAGTTAGTCACTTGAGGATTTGGACATGAAATATGATGCAAGAGCAGGCAGGGAAATCTTAGACGTGGAACAAAGCCATTTGAGAATTATTGCATCAGCCTAGGACTTTGATTTTGTGTGTTTGCGTCTTAAATGCTAGTTACTATAGCTACCATGAACAGCAGATATAAAGGTGATAGTGGAACCATGCGGTGGTTTTTTAGGGGGTGTGTGTGTCACGTTTTCTTTTTAAGCTTTTCTTGCACTGAATGTTAAGTCAAAGACACCTACTTTAACTAATGGTTAGATTGGAATTAAAAATGAATCATGATCAGCCACCTGACATTGATCGTCTGTGACCTTAGAATTTCAATATTCCAGTTTTCTGCCAAAGGTAGAAGTGTGCATGTTACAGAGCTATTCAGGAAGACAATCTTAACCTATTTTAAGACTTACCAACCATGGGGGCGCCTGGGTGGCTCAGTCGGTTGGGCGTCCGACTTCAGCTCAGGTCACGATCTTGCGGTCGTGAGTTCGAGCCCCGCAAGTTCGAGCCCCGCGTCGGGCTCTGGGCTGATGGCTCAGAGCCTGGAGCCTGCTTCCGATTCTGTGTCTCCCTCTCTCTCTGACCCTCCCCCGTTCATGCTCTGTCTCTCAAGTAAATAAACGTTAAAAAAAAAAAAAAGACTTACCAACATTGTTATTTATTCTGATTTAAATGCCGAAGGTCAGATTTATCTTATTAAGTTTAATATTTAATTTTTTTTTAATTTTAGAGAGAGTATGTGAGTGGGGGAGAGGGGCAAAGGGAAAGACAGAGAGAGAGAGAGAGAGAGAGAGAGAGAGAATCCCAAGCAGACTCCATGCTCAGCACAGAGCCCGACTCAAAGCTTGATCCCATGACCCTGGGATCACGAGTCAAAATCAAAATCAAGTGTCAGCCACTCAACCAACGAGCCACCCAGTCGGTTTCAACATGCCCCTAAGTTTAATTTGAAGGAACAATTGGTAGCAATCCCCCTGCTCTCTCTTTTTAAATAATTAGATTAACATTTTTCCATATCATTAGCCATTGCAAAAACTCCAGCCTCTGAACCATAGGGTCTCACACAGACATTATAAAGACTTCATGAAAGCTGGAGACCAACTTGTATGCCTTGATGATATTTCTGTGTTTTGTGATCTATTTTCTCTTTCGTGGCCTGCATATTGTCTAAACAGCCACTAAAGACTCTTAACTTCCTTTCCCTTGAATTACCCAGTTCTATTGTCAGAGGCCATGCTATTGGTGAAATTTCACTTTAGTAAAGCCTGCCCTGCAAAACCAAACAGTACAGAGACTTATAAAAGAGCGCCTCGAACTTAACAGAGAAGCAAAAGCCAAAGATTCACTGCTCCTGATGGAAATGATTACCAATTCAAGATTCCCCACAGAGAAGCCTCTCTCCATGATGCACGGAAAAGTTTCCAGAACATAATCTAATAATAGCAAAAATAAATAGAAATACTAAATAAATACTCCAACAAACTCATTGCTCACATCACGAATGGAAATCCAGGGTGCTGACAGTGTGCGGGGTTTTCCTGCGACCCCAGTGCAAGCATGAGGTCCGCAACCAATCTTGTGATATCACATCAAGGTGTGAAAAGTCATTGTGCTTTTTTCCATGCGGAAAAAGTGATGTACAGAGAACAGAAGTGGCTTGCCCAAGGTTGTCTCGTGCAGAGGCGAGTCTGTGATGGACACAAGCATCCTAGTGCTCAGCTGAGGCTGGCTCTTTAGTTACACTGCCCTTTAGTTACACGTAAACTCTTTTTTCACTGTGAAACCTTATTACGCTTGCCTTACACCTCCCAGAGCCCAGTCTGGTGATCAGAAAATAATTATTTTAACAATAGCTTTAAGAAGGTATGCCAGCTTCTGGGGCTCCTGGCTGGCCCAGTTGGTGGGCCGTGACTCTTGACGTCAGGTTGTAGGTTTGAGCCCCATGTTGGGTGTAGAGATTAGTTCGAAAATAAAATCTTAAGAAAAAAAAAAAGTATGTCAGTGATGTGTGTTCGCTATAGAAAGATTGAAACTATATTCCAGAAAAAAGAAGAATATGAAATTCAGCTCTCATTCTGTCATTTGCATTTTAGTGCATGTCCTTTTAGACAGTTTCCTTGTAGTATTCGTCTACAGATAATGTAGTTTTTAATTCGGTTTTTAATTTTCAATACGCAATTTTGTTTTTTACCAAAATGGGGATTGTATAGTACCTAATTTTATTATTTTGCACATGTAGATTGCTAATGTACAAATATGTTAATAAATATACTTGTACAACTTCACTTTTAATGGCTAATACAGAATTCTATAACTATTAACTACTTTTTAATGAATTATTAGTTTATGAGGTAGAAACGCTGAGAAATACCAGGGTGACTATTTTTGCAATTAATGTTTGCACACATCCTTAATTACAAAGACTTAATTATTCATTGATTAGTATCAGTCTAATGATGTTTTTAAGCCTAGCAACTTACAGACCCTGTGTGCCATAAAAGCACATTCCTTCTGAAGGATCCATATCCCCCCTCCCTAGGGCACCACATAAATAGTTATCTGTTGAAAGTGACCTCGAACTTCGCAGTCATTTCTGTTTTGGCAATAAAGGCAGGCAGGATTTTCACATCGGGGAGATAGGAGAGATGAAGAGTTGAAAGCCCCGGCTAAATAAAAAGATTCTTCATTACTGGAAGAGTTCAGTTCCATCCCATACATGGATTCTGAACAGGAATGTTCTCTAAATGCCAACGTTATCAAAAACACTACCCGTACAAAGGTACAAATTGTGGGGAATAAACTGTGAAGGTCAGATGATCTGCTGAGAAGCCACATGGAGAAAGAAAACTCCTGACGACAGAATCCCGTCCACCAGCAGATCAACCCTGAAATACAAACCTTCATGCAACCTTCTAGGAACTGCAAATCTCCTTGATCTTTCTGCCTGCAGTGTTTTGGAGATGTTTACAATAAAACTGTAACCTAAGACTTGCCTTTCAGGAAAAGAATAACTGGTAACCCAATCCTAGAAAGCTGTCCGCACTGGGCTTTTTAAATAGTAAGCAAATGGAAGGATTTCCCTCTCACCATGCCCCATGAAGCAAAGGGGAGAGGGAGTCACATACATCCAGTGTCTTCTTACGAGCTGGGTGCTGTGGTAAATACGTGCATCGTCTCGCTGTTTCTTCCCAACCACCTCGTAAGTGACTCATTGTTATTCCATTGTATGTAGGGGAGAAACTGAGACTCAGGGAGATTAAAACATTTATCCCCAGTCATATAGTTGGCTAGTTGCAAAGACTACATTTGAACACATTTCTACCAAACTGCAGATCCCATGTTTTTTTTCTACCATCGTTATGTGTTTAAAACACATTCCCCACATCGTCCAATTTTGGTAATTCTGCTTTGAGCACAGGCCTCAGCCATTCAGGGGGCTGTGAGTTGGGATTCCCCTTCCATATGGTGGCTGCCCTCAGAATATAGACATGAGGTCACCTCTAGTTTGACTAGAATTATACCTCCTTCAGGTGACTCCAAATTCTGAAAGGCACAGAAGCCTGTGTACTTTGTAAGTGGCATTCGTGTGGGAGCCTTTCAACTGGGTGCTGTTGATGGTGGTCATCTGAGAGAAGGGCTGGTGATGTACTCAGTTTTCTTCACGAACTTGATGAGGATCCAAGTCCCTCATTTCAGCTTTCTATTCAGAGAAAGAGGCTTGGAGACAGCCACATGTCGAGGAAAACACTCATGAAACTCTGATGAGGACTGCAGAATAATAGTTAAATATCATTGCAACATCGCTAGGATTCCAGTAACTCAGTCGAGTAGGGACAACCTTAACAACAATAATTGAAAGCAATAAAAGTACTTAGCCTTTATTAAGCTCTAACATGTTCCAGGTACGGTCTAAGCATTATATACCCATTCTGACCCCAACTGGTGTACTGGAAGTCAATTCTGGCACTAACCACCCAAAGTTAGCCCAGACCCTGCAAGTTAAGGGCTCAGTTCTCCACAAGACTGCCCTCACTTCGGAGGTCAGCCACACCTTGGGGGGTGTCTAGGCCTGTGCTTCTGACAGACTCGCTACAAATTTGGGCGTTCCCACAATGCCCGCAGGTTTGATAATTCACTAGAACAATGCACAGAACTCAGGAAAACACTATACTTAATTATTAAAGTTTTACTGCAAAGGACATAAATCAGGACCAGTCAAGTGAAGAGACATGGATGAGGAATGAGAGGATCCCAAATGCAGAGTCTCCTTGTGGAGTCTCCAAAAAAGCCAGGAGATTTGGCTGATATCCCATGCTATACAGCCCCAACCCTCTAATCACACGTTTGGTCTTTTTGGTAACAGCCCCTATCCTGAACCATCTCTGTCTTGATAGCACGAATTCGGGGGCGACCCAAAAGGCTCATGAATAACAAAGACATTTGGGAAATTCCAAGGGTTTTAGAAACTCCCAGCCAGAAATCCAGGACAAAGAACAGAAAAATTCTTTATTATCCGACAATACACATTATTTAATTTGCCCCTTATAACCTTTCTATGAGGTAAGAATTATCTCTGTTTTACAGGTAAGAAAATTAATGTTTAGAAGAGCTATATATCTAGTCAAGGATAGAGCCAACATTCAAGCTCAGGTCTTCCTGGCCTTAAAATCTACCATGGATCTATTTTAATCATTAGGTAATACTGCCTTCTATGTAAGCCCCTAATTATTCTTACAAACGCTTGTGTATGAGAGTGTGTATACACACACACTCACACACACACACCACACACACATTCAGAAGCCAACTGAATTGAATTGAATTGAATTGAACGCCAATATCCATTCCCCTTTGAGTAAGAAGAGCCATTGAGTTTTAGATTTTCCCACACACCTTTGTATCCAGCGGCGGGGATACATGATGTATGTCATTTCTGGGGCATGTCTTTGAAAAAGAGGTTGGTTGCCCTCCACTTTGTCATTTCTTGCTCTTCATAGTTGGCATATGGTCTGGTACTAGTGAGCCACTGTCAATCATGAAGATGAGAGCAACATCTTAACAGGAAGCAGGGCAGCAAAATCAAAGCAACCTGGCTCCCTGTGTGACCTTGAAACAGAGCCCCCCACTTGCCCTGGAATGGCCAACTATCTCTGGCCGATAACATGTGAGAGAAATAAACCGATCTTACTTAAGCCACTGTAGTGTTGGGTTATAGTATCTTGATCTATATTCTAACCATCACCACTACCTGTATAAAGGTTCTTCGGCAGGGGCACCTGGGTTGCTCTGTCAGTTAAGCATCCAACTTTGGCTCAGGTTATGATGTCATAGTTTGTGAGTTCGATCCCTGCGTCAGGCTCTGTGCGGACAGCTCAGAGCCTGGAACCTGCTTCGGATTCTGTGTCTCCCTCTCTCTCTGCCCTCTGCTGCTTGGGCTCCATGTGTCTCTCTCTCTCCAAAATAAATAAACATTGAAAAGAAATTTTAAAAACTAAGAAATAAATAAAGGTTTTTCTGCAGACTTCTAGTATTGCATAACAACAGGAAGAGTGTCACTAGTGAGCATGCCTTCAAATGTTACTTGTATGCGGTATTACATCAGGCTCTCTCCCCTCCTGAGTGCTTTAGTTGTGGATTCCTCTTGATCTACCTTTTTATCAGCTTGAGATGCTTATATGCTGAATTGGTTGTTTGCATGATGAAACCCACAATTCCTTCTGTAAACATGCATTCTGCTATTCAATGACAGTCATATTTTTCCTTCTATTGTGAAGCACGGTTGCTAAATCTCAAAATGGAGGGGGAAGATGCCATAAACTTTCCTTCCTGCCGTACTTTAGACTTGCACTCAAAATGCTGCTTGGCGAAACGTGATTTGTGCAGTTGCTGTCCTGTGTTATGGCACTGTCCCTAAGCTGAGTTTGTTCTAATGCTAAACTCAGCCAGCTTGGGTGGATTTTGGTCTTGGAGGTTAAAGTTTGACTGGAACCAATATCCTGGTCTTTGTTTAAGACTTTTTTTTTTTAATGTTTATTTTTGAGAGAGCGTGCGCATGCATGCGTGTGCTTGCGGGGTTGGGGCAGAGAGAGAAGGGGACAGAGGAGCTGACGCAGGTCGCAGGGCTCGAACTCACAAACCGCAAGATCATGGCCTGAGCCAAAGTCGGACACTTGATGGACTGAGCCACCCAAGTGCCCCATCCTAGGCCCTTGTTTAAATTTCTTCTCAATAGGCTCAGATACATTTAAAAATAGAACTTAACTCAAAGTGCCTCATTAGAAAAGAAATAAGGAGTGTAAAGGACACTAGTTCACAATTTTTAAACTTATAAAATCTGCAACTACTAAAAGCCCCCTCACCTTGGCCTTTTAAAACTCAACCTAATGTTTGTCCCAGTGAATTCTTTTAGAGCTGCTCCTTAAAAATGAGTACTAACAACATGCTACAGAGCTGTTTCTGAATTGAGTTCAATGAAAAACTGACACACGTTTCCAAGCTGGCCACTGCTTTCCAAAAAGTCTTTTAAGGAAGTAGTTTAATTTATGTATAACTGAAACTTAGAGAAGAGAGTGTTTATTTACATAGTTTGAAATTCCCAAATTGCCTAACAGTACTTAAAACCAGAAAAATGACTCTGTGTCAAGAGAAGACAAAATGAAGGAAAACCAAAGTTTTCTTCATACCTTCTTTCTGGGTTTCGGAAGGAACGCTTTATGGTAGTGGGGGAAAAAGTAACTCTCTCTGAGCTTTCCATATAAGATCATCAAAGCATAGTCATATTTATATGTGAAAGGCTGAGCCTAACCAGGGAAGAGTGAATTGGAATGGATGCACTATTATAGGAAGATGAGGAGGGATCCTTTCAAAGATGGGCTGCCCAATTGTTCCCCCTGTTTCTCTGTCATGGAGAAGGAAGGCCATGAAGAAGCCAGCCATGCTGAGGGCTCCTGAGAATTCCATTTCATTGTCTTTCTTTCTACATTCAATCTAACATATTCCTGTTTTATAATATAACATTAATATGAGCCACTTTATTTTTTAAATTTTTTTAAAGTTTCTTTATTTTGAGAGAGAGAGAGAGAGAGAGAACATGTGCATGTGGGAGGAGCAGAGAGAGGGAGGGAGAGAATCCCAAGCAGGCTCCACACTATCAGTGCAGAGCCTGATGTGGGGCTCGAACTCATGAACCACTCAGGTCATGACCTGAACCGAAACCAAGAGTCAGATGCTTAACAGACTGAGCCACCCAGGTGACCCAATATGAGCCACTTTAATTAATCAGCAAAGTTTTCTTAATTCCTAACTAAGGAAAATACTTTGAAATAGAATGGGGAAAGTGAGAATGTAATATTTTAAAGTTTTTATTTATTTGTTTTAGAGAGAGAGAAAGAGCATGAGAGAGCAGGAAGGGGCAGAGAGAAGGAGAGAGAAAATCGCAAGTAGAGCTTGAACTCACAAACTGTGAGATCATGACCTGAGCCAAAATCAAGAGTCGGACACTTAACCAACTGAGCCACCCAGGTGCCCTGGCATTTTATATTTTTCACTTTACAGGGTACTTGGGGAGAGTGATGGAGAGTAAAACCTACATGATATTTTAAAAGAGGCTGTGCACAACAGAAGACAACTTGGGGAGACTCAGAAGAGAGTGCTGTGAAGATAGCAGGTCCCAGGTCAAAAAGGAGACAAGAACGCAGCAAAGACAAGCTCCCCCTTACTCCAGTAAAATTTGCCAGGTCTCTGGTGGAGTCAGAGGTTCAACAATCTCTGGTTTGCCTGTTACTATAAAACTCCTTCACCCTAGCATCAACTATTTAAAGAACACACATGTGAAAACACAGGAAAAAAAAAAAATCAGGAGTTCACCTTTTGGATTATGAAAGCAGGGTTAAAAACAGATTAATAAGACATATCAGATGTTGTTTACATACACGCTGGTTGTTGATATTAGAAATGCAAGTTTGTTGAATTAAAAAAAAATAAATGGAAACATCCTTTCCTTTAAAGTTAGTGTAATTGTGGTGGGTTCATCTTTATAAAATGAGCAAATGAAGCGAATAACATCCCAACTTGGCTGAAATATCCAGGAAGTATCACTGAAGTTCAAGTCAGTTTATTTAGACTCGACCTATTTAAAGAACTACTTTAGTTCTTCCTTTACTTTAAAGGTGAGATCAGTCATCCTGCCGACCCACGCATCGTTTTGGAGTTTCTCAACTCTATTCTATAGACGGAGATAACTGGTAGGCATCTGTGCTTAGAAAATCCCACCATCATTACAACACAAAATGTCATTAATAAGTAAAAGTCTGATACGAGTTTTATGTACAAAGAAGACCAAACCGCTTGAGGGATGATCATCTATCCCTCTGTTGGTGACAGTCTCTTAGCCTTGGGCAAGAATAGGGTCAGCATCATCAAATATTTACTCAGTACCCGCAGGATTGCTGTTTCTGCACTGGGCCCCATGCCTGCTCTCTTCTGGTGCTTAAACAGAGTTGAACCTTTATCCCTCAAGGAAAATTGTAAGAAATCATTTGTGAACCAAACTCTAAAAATTAGTATTTTTTGCATACTGACATCTATCCTATAACTCCCTTATATTGCAGCCAAATTCCAGAAGCCTAAAATTTAAAAAACAGCAAGAATAAGGCAGACTTGCTCTTTGAAACTAAATATCAGGTGATAGAAAACGTTCAGGCTATGACATGTTTTTTTTTTTTTTTTTGGAGTAGGGTGGGGAATGAGTGGGCTTGAGAGAAGCAGTCAGGGCTCTGGATTATCTATCTCTGCTATCAGTTTTATACATATACAGAAAATATATACGTATATACATTTTATACATATAAATACATATACCATGTTTAATGTTTTGTCTGTTTATGCATTTTGGAGAGAGAGAGAGAGAGAGAGAGCAAGCAAGCCAGGGAGAGCCAGAGGATCCAAAGCAGGCTCCGTGCTGACAGCAATAAGCCCAATGCAGGGCTCAAAGTCACAACTGTGAGATCATGACCTGAGCCAAAGGTGGACGCTCAACCGAGCCACCCAGGTGCCCCTATACCATGTTTAATCTTTAGGTGATTCTATTGGGGATACTGTTTCAGGTTTTTAATTTCGGGGGATACTCTTAAAGAGTCCTTCAATAAATAGTTTTATTCTCATTTTCATGAGTTGTATGGAATTCTACATCTTTACCAAAAGGCCCAGTGAAATCCCAATACTTGGGTCTTTTCTTCCTGAGGGATGGTTTATTTCAGTACTATTCTTTCCTCTCTGTGTGAGACTTAAACTGGAGGCTCGGAAGGGTTGATTTAACCATGACAGTATGGGTCTGACTGGAAAGAACATCTGCGTTCAGATATAGTGCCATCTCTGAGAGGCAGAGCCTACAGGAGTAGTGACCCTGAAACTTGAGTGTTCATAAAAACCACAAGGATAGCGGGGCGCCTGGGTGGCGCAGTCGGTTAAGCGTCCGACTTCAGCCAGGTCACGATCTCGCGGTCCGTGAGTTCAAGGCCCTGCGTCAGGCTCTGGGCTGATGGCTCAGAGCCTAGAGCCTATTTCTGATTCTGTGTCTCCCTCTCTCTCTGCCCCTCCCCCGTTCATGCTCTGTCTCTCTCTGTCCCAAAAATAAATAAACGTTGGAAAAAAAAAAAAACCACAAGGATAGCTAGTTAGAAACATGGAGTTGTGGACCCCACACCTAGAGGTTCTGATTCAATGGGGTTGGGTGGGTCAAAATAAATGACATTTTTAACAGTACTCCTGAGTGATTCTGCTGCAGGTAGTCTGTCTGTGGACCACACTCTGAGAAACACTAATCTAGTGGATTGCAAAATAGGTAACAGATGATAGTCAGGGATGGCAATTGGCAACAGGAATGTTGCCTCCTGGGAATGGGATGTTGTGGAAGATGGACAGAGCCTCGGCTGAAGAATTCAGATACAGAGAATATTCTGAGAGCTGAACTGGCAAGCAGTAGCAGGAGGAAAGTCCCAAAGACCCCGTTTCCCTGGCTGAGACAAGTCTCTGGCCTTTGGAATGAGGACTATTAAGAACAAGCCACTGCTGTTCTGGAGGACAGTGGACAAAGCCCGGGGAACCAGGCACCTGTCTGACCCTGGGCATCAGGTGGAGCATGGGACTTAGAGTAAAAAAAGAATCCCTGTTATGGGTTAAACTCTATCCCTTAGAAAAGATATGTTGAAGTCTTAATTCCCACTACTTCGGAGTGTGACCTTTTTTGGAAATAAAGTCTTTATAGATGTAGTCAAGTTAAATGAGGTCATTAGGGTGGGCTTTAATCCAATGCAACTGGTGTTTTTATAAAGGGGAAATTTGGACACAGAGACAGACCCATACGGAGGGAAGATGATATGGAGACAGGGGAAGCGTGGCTATGTTACTGGGGCAGTGGATCTACGGGCTAGGAATTGTTGGCAAATGCCAGAAGCTGTAAGAGTCAAGGAAGTTTCTCTGCTTGAGGCGTTAGGGGAAGCATGGCCCTGCCAACACCTTGGTTTCAAACTGCTAGCCCCCATAACTGTGAGGTAATACATTTCTGTTGTTTTAAGCCAACCAGTGTATGGTACTCTGTGATAGCCCCTGGAAAACTAACACAAGCCTCATACTTCTTCCCATCTCTATTGCCACTGCCCTGGCTCCAGCCACATTATCATCTGCAGCCTGGGCGAAACCCTCCTCTACAGCTTTGTTTTTTTCTCCTTCATTCTCCACCCTGTGGCTAGAGGACTCTTTCTAAACACAAACCGATCAGTTCGTTTGCTTGCTTAAAACACATTGGCTTCCCGGGGTCCCTGGGTGGCTCCGTTGGTTTAGCGTCCGACTACTGATTTCGGCTCAGGCCGTAATCTTACGGTTGTGAGTTTGAGCCCCTTGTCAGGCTCTGCGATGACAGTGAAGAGCCTGCTTGGGATTCTATCTCTCTCTCTCTGCCTCTCCTTCATGCGTGCTCTTGCTCTCAAAATAAATAAATAACAAAATAAATGAACATTTAAAAAAAAACCCCAAAGACAGGATGGCTTCCCATTTCTTTTAGGATAGAATCCAAACCCCACAACCTATAGCCCTGTTCCACCTAGCCCTGCCCATTTCCCCAACCTCATATCTTGTGATTTACCTTGTTTCTCTTACCCTTCACCTACTCACGTTCTACCTTCCCAAACTCAGAGTTCTCAGACTAAATCCTATTTCCTTCTAGCCTTTGTAGATACCGAATCCTCTGATGAGGACTCCTTCCCCTACCTCTCTTGCTACCTAAGTCGTGTCACGCTTTAGGTCTTATCTTGAATGCCATTTCCATGAACCTTGGTTCAGTGTCCTTTCTGAGTATCCACAGCATAGCTAGTGCCCCCATCAGAGCACCTGTTGTACTGGGTTGTCACTGACGGCTTACTTGTTGGTGTTTGACCCACAAAATGTTAAGTTCTTTGAAGGCAGGGATCAGACAAATAGTAGCTCCAGAATTTCCATAAGAGTGGATTTGAGTAGAAAATCTGGTTATAAGACGGGCTAGAAATTTATTTGGGGTGGGGATTTATTTGGGGTGAGGAATGCTAATGGAGATTGTGGGGTATCAAAAGCTCCCCAAAACTATTCCTTATATTGTCTTTGGCATGCCTATCTTGCTCACTGTGTGCCTGGAACATCATAGATACTCAAAAATGTTGAAGAACTGAATGACTGATTGAATGTATGGGAAGTCCCATGATCAATTCTTGCGCCCAGGTCAGAGCCAGATGCGCAGAATCTCAAATGGGACTAGAACATCTTAACAGCCTTCCTGCCTAAGGTCAGGATTGGTTGTGGGTGGCCCAAGCTGTTGGAAGAGGGGAGATGCAGAAACTGGGGACCAGGCTAAGCTCCTTTCTGAGAAAGGCTGACTAGTCATTCAGCATCAATTCCTCCGGCTCGGTCCTGCTTCTCATCGAACGTGCAGCTCACGTTATTGACTCTTCACCAGCTGCTTCTTTCTTCTGCAGCAAAATGAAAGGGCACCATTTCTCCAAGATGGCTGGTCTACATAAAAATGATTTTATTGATCTCTAAAGATGCCACACAGCAGTCATCCTCTTCTGGGCTTATCCTCTTCTGGGACATGGCTATTCGGGATCCCATGAAATGGTGTCTCTTTAGTAGGGAATGGTAACAGTTGCATTAAAAAGGGACATTAGGGGCACCTGGGTGGCTCAGTGGGTACAGCGCCTGACTCTTGGTTTCAACTCAGGTCAGGTCTCGCAGTTTGTGGGTCCGAGGCCTGTGTTGGGGTCCATGCTGGCCGTGTGGGGCCTGCTTGGGATTCTCTCTCCCTCTCTCTCTGCCCCTTCCCCGCTTGTGTGCACTCTCCCTCTCAAAATAAATAAATACGCTTTAAAAAGTAAATAAAAATGGACATCAAAATGAAAGGAATAGTAAGGGAGAATAAACATAACTGGATGTCGGACAGTGAAGGCAAACTTTGGAGGAGGAATTTATACTGAGCAGGAAGAAATCTAGCAAGAATCCTGACAATCATATCGTCAGATAGCCAACAGCTATTTATTGAATAACTTCATAGAGTACTGTTCTAGAAACTAAGGAGGACATGGAAAGGGGCAAGAACTCCCACAGGTGCAGTGTGTACATTAATGGTGTATATACAACAGGAACATTCATGTGTAGCTGACATATTTGGAAGGAGACTGGGACAGAGGGAGAGGCTGCAGCCAGGTAACATTGTAGGTTTCCTGCCTTTATGTTTTCCCACAGAACTGAAGGCTAAACTCTAGGTCAGACTGGTTTCATTTCAAGTACCAGCTAAGAGGGATAATACCTCAGAATGACAGTAGCTGGTGTTGAGGAGACTGCTGAGAGTATATCTATGCTCTTTGAGAAAATGGTGCCAGATCATTTAATGACGTCTGCCAGTTAAGGCGGAGGGACAGGAAGGAGAACAAGGGCACCATATATTTGCGCAATTTTTCCTGTTCTAGATCGCTGGCAGATATCTGAGTATCCTCTGGGGATTTCCGCCCTTAAGACCTTCTTAACTGTAAGCTACAAGTTTGCTCTGCCAGCCATTCTTGTGATGAGATGGTAGATTGTGTCTTCTAATTTGAAAAATAAGGGGTTCAGTTAAAAATGCACAGATATTTATCGTACTTCAATAAGACTGCTCATTAATAATCAAAGAAACTGAAACAAGCAAAACACTCTTTTTAAAAGCTATTAAATATTAAAGCAAAAAGAAAATTCGGGGAAATGTACACTCCCATACAATACTGAAGTAAGCACAATTTGGTATAACCTTCCTGGAAAGCCATTAGGAAATATATATATATATATATATATATATATATATATATATATATATATCAAGAGCCCAGAATGTTAATATCCTCTTAGTCAGTGATTTCAATACCCAAAATTTATCTTAATCATATAATCAACTTGGCTACATGGATTCACGTTCAAAGATATTTAATACAGCATGTTTTTTGATGACAAAAAGTTGAAAATAACCTAAATATCTCAAAATACGGGATTGACTAAATAAATAATGTTAGGTGCATTTGATAGAATAAAATGGGACCCATGAAAAATCTTTAAAAATTATTTTTTAAAATGTAGATATTATCTATTCAGTGAACATTACAGGCTACAAAGCACCATATGTAGTATGATTGTCATTTACTGAAAACATCTTTAATGGTGTGTGTCTTAAGAGTGTGCGATAAGCACACACACACACACAACTGAAATACACCCAATGTCAACAGTGATGATTTCTGGATTCACGTGAATTTCAATTCTTTTTGTTTTTCTGTACTTACCAATATTTTTCAAATTGAAATGTAAATGAAGGAAAGAAAATAATGGCTTCTTAGGAATTCACCCATGCTCTAAGTCAGCTCTGGGTGGTTTAGCATATCTACCAGTCTCCAGCCAGGACTGAGCAGAATTTTTTTTATCATAGTTTGTTACTCCAGTGTGTGTCATACAAAACATGCTACAAATGATCCCCCTCCCCTGTTCTTATAGACAAAGAGACTAAACACTGGAGGGAAAGAAGGGGCATAAATAATTAAGGTAAAGTCAGGCTGCAAGTCATTGGCAAGACCTTAAAGAAAGTTCGAGGCTCCAGTTCCCTAGTTCCAAACCTAAAACACACTCTGTTTCATTATTCAAGCTTGTTCGGCTGTCACATGCCCTCTAATCAGTCAGGACTCAGTCTTTGCAGAATTAGATCCTGAATGAAAAGTTGTTGTTGTTGTTGTTTTTCCTTTTGTCTCAGCTGCTGTTGTTGAAGTGTTCTCCTCTGAGGCCTCCAGACTAAATGACTTTCCAACTTCAAAGGGCCCCCTCCCATTTTCTGTGACGATGGGATACTTACAGCTCCACGAACTTCATGGAGCCATTCTTTCCCAGGCGACGTCAACGTTAACTTTGTTAACATGTTAGTGTTGACCTGTTACATATTAATCATTGGCATTTTTTTTATATCAAGGTAACAGATACTGCTAGTTCAAGATACTGTAAGATTGTTATCTTACCAGTTACACACATGAAAATGACAAGGAGTTTTTTTCTTTTTTTTTTAAATCCAAATAATGCAATTAATTCCATCACATTGGTAGGGCAGGTTCTGGGTCTAAAGGCAGCCTACTTACGGTGTAACAAAGAGGGAAAGAACAGGCCGGGAAGCACAGAAATCTGTCCATTCTTTGTTTGATTTAATCGTTGACTTGCCCATAATTCAAGTTTTTTTTTTTTTTCACTTTCTCAGAGACCCAGTGTCTCAACCGTAAAACAGAGTAATTTATGTCCTTCACATAAAACACTGGGTTGGGGTAGGCAGCCCATTCCAAGTGGAGATTAGTTCAAAGTGACACAAACACCTTACAAGTCCTCTCAGCTTCTTAAAGAAGCGTATCAAATAGTAAGATGTTATTAAATTACTTTAATACTTGAATGAAAATAATACGAGTATAACTTGCATAGAACTTGCTTACAAAGTAATATGGTAAAGTAAAAGTGTATTCTCCAATGAATTTGTCAAATGTTAAGTTCTAAAAAGCCTATCCAGGTATTTAATATATAAGGTAACATTTAATATAGACAGGGTGGTTACTTTGAATTCTCTCAATTCAAATAGTACAATATAAAAATTAAAAGGTTTTCCTTAAGGTACAGAAATTGAGATGAGAGTCCACAAATTAAAAATGTATCACAAATAGCATTGATTTCAAAACTGGTGGGCTCAGTGGATCATTGACGCTGTTGCTGGGCTCATGATAGTTTCGTTTTAGCCATTTAGGCAAATGAAAATATGTGCTCTGTCTATTCAGGTCTAGTCTTGAATAATACTGGTCTTGAAATAAATGTGAGTACTGAATTCAGTAAAGTCTGTGGGCATCTATCCTTTATACAACACGCTCCTGTTCCTTACATAAAAGTCACTATGGGATGTTAAGCATTCACTATCTTGAAACACTCTTATTATGACTTGGAATTTAAATAGAAAATTAGGTCAAGTGATGCTGGTGTTCTGAATCTAGTTAAACACATGCTTTCCAATTTATAGGAATACCAAATGTCTGGCTTATACTTTTTTAAAGCCAGAGTAAGACTCCCCAAACCTTCTTCTATCAGGAAAGTAGTTTATTCCTAATTCCACACAGGCTTTGATGACATTGACTTCCACTGCTCGATTTGTGTGGTGCTAAATAGCTTTTTAAGGGCTAAATCCAAAGGTTTATTTATTTATTTTAAAATTTTTTATTTTATTATTTTTTGAAGTTGGCTCCACGCCCAGCGCGGAGCACCATGTGGGGTTTGGACTCGCCATCCTGCGATCGAGACCTGAGCTGAGATCAAGAGTCGGACGCTCAACCAACTGAGCCATCCAAGCACCCATAAAGGTTTTATTTTTAAATAATCTCTATGCCCAACGTGGGGCTCAAACTCACAACCTCAAGATAAGAGTCTCAGACTCTGCTGACTGAGCCAGCCAGGTGCCCCATAAGTCCAAAGATTTATATTTGGAACTCTCCTGCTTGGCTTCCTTGCGTCATTTCCTTCTTGGAACCCTTTCCACAGTTCTCCTACCGCTCAGTGCTCTGCTTCTGATGTCCTCTGCTGGTTCCTCTTTTTTCGCCCATACTGTAAATACTGGTGTTTCATGGGTTCCAGCTTGTGAACTTTTTCTCCTCTCTCTACACTGTCTCTGGGTGGTTTCACCCGTTCCCTTGACTTCGACCTCTATGCATATGGTCGTGACTCCTACCTATGACGGTCTTCAGCTCTGCTTACCTAGTTGAATAACCTCAGGCGCCCAAACTGGATTCATTATCCTGCTGTCTCCTCATCAACTTGTTCTTGGCCTTTTTGTCTCCCTATTTCCCCACTTCCATTAATGTCATCACTCAAGCTCCAAGCTAGAGGACAGAGTCATCCTCGATAATTCCTTCTCCCTCAACTCTCATTATCCTGCTTTGCATACACTGTTACTAATTCTATCATAAAACCAAAATTTAAGTTTGATTCCTTGTCTCCATCTCCATTGCTACTATGTAAGCGGAGGTCTTCTCCTGTCTTGCTTGGACTACTGCAATAGCACATTAAACTGTTTCCCCGCCACCAGTCTCTTCCCCACATAGGTCATCTCCCACTCCACTCCAAGGGTGAGCTTTCTAAAAAACAAAGCTGATTATATTCTAAAACTTCCATTGATTCTCTGATCAATAGAAGCATTTGACTGAATGGAATTCTTTAGTAAAACATTAATATTGCATAATGGGTAAGAGTCCAGATTCAGGAGTCTGGCATAGTTTGACTCAGGAGTTTTTTATTATCTAAGTGACCCCGAGCAATATCTCTAGGCTTTGGCATCTCTAGGCATCTGTACTTTGCTTTGGTTTAGGCACTACCTAACTAAATGAGTTCCAGAAATAAAAGATGATTTCCTAACGAATGAAATTAATTGAAATCTGCAATAATTCTGGTTGCATTCAATATGTTTTCACTTCCAGAAGGTTGATCAAGATTAGAAATGCTCATATATTTGGTTATAACCTTTAAAAGGACTGAGCTATTTCTCAGAGGGTTACACTTGAGATACTAGCTCATCATTCTTTACTCCACTTCCAGATAAATTTCTTATACACAGCTCTGCAGTCATAAATCATTCTGGCATCCCAGGCCTGGACTCTCCAGAGCCATAGATCATCACCTGAACATAATTCTCAAATCTCTGGGTGCCACTCTGCATATTGCAGCCATGCATTACTTTGGCCTCTTCTTTACTGTCTAGAAATTGGTGTCTCCACGTGTATATCTTCAGTGATTCCTTTTTTTCCATTTTTGGAGAGAGATTTCTCAATGAAGACCAGTGACACCTCTTTTCTAATTTTTATTTATAAGATATTGTGAGGCATCCACAGTTCTGGCATAACCTTTCAATGAACTTAAATTAGAATCACAAAACAGCAGAACTAGAAGGGGTCTTCAGAGATCATCTGATCCAGCCCTCTGCCCTCCAGCAGTATTTCTACCACTCCAGTGAATTTGGACCCAATCCTGGGAACACAAAAAACAAAACCCCAAACTCTGAGGTGCCACTAAATTTTAGTATAGCAACTTGTCCTTGAAAGAATGGCACAAGAAGGAACCACCCCTTTAGTGTTGGAGAATCCAATAAGGGAAGTCAAGCAAAGTCAGAGCAGGACCTGGCCAGTAGGCCAATTTTCAGAGGGTGTCCTCTGCTCTTCATGGACTTTGCTCAGCCATGCAGGCTGGTACAGAGCTCTGTTCTCTCCCTACTGGAGCTGAGTTAGACATTGGACCTACCCCACAATCCCTCATTGGCAGAGTTGGGCTGAAGGATTGTGAAGGGATAAGAATGTCAGTGATCATCGCCAATATTCTTGAATTAGAACCAGACAACTTTAAAGATTCACTGGTCTTAAAGAGATGATCTGTCCAAATAATTTACTGACCACAGATAAAAATTCTCCTAAATTCATTTCCTAGGGCCCTGGATATTCAAATCTTTCTGCCTCCATCCTTAAATAATGTTCTTTTTAATAATCATTTTATTTACTCTAAAAGGATTATGCAAGTGAATTTATAGGGAAATAGTGAAGGACAAATTGTATAAGAAAGTCACATAGTTTCCTCTCCCTTAGTGTTACTTTTTCACGGTTTGGACAACAAGACACTGTGGCTTATGTGGGATGATTGAAGGGCCACACAGCTCCAGTTGTCAGTGTGGGGACGGCCCTTTTCATCATGGGTTTCCTTTTTCAGTGCTTATGGTGTGTTTGTCTCTTTGTCTTTCATCCACCATGGGAAGATGTGTGTGACTAGTAGGGGAAATGCTTGTAGCCCCTGCGGGCAGCATCATATGACAAAACTGGTCTTTGGAAACTTCAGTGTTTAATTAGTATCAAAGAAATGACAAGCATTCCTGGGATTTTATAAGAAAATACAGCTTTATGGGAAATTGCAGGTTATTTTTTTCTCCTTGATTAAAATTTATTGTGAGAATGAAAACAAACTCTGAATCTGCTTAATCTAAAACTTGCTATCACAACTCTCTCTCTATGGGACACGGTATTTGACTTTATGAAGACTTCCTATCTTCATAGATCTCTATTCCATCTTTAATGATCTATTATCCCTCTCTGTGAGACTGTCTCTACTTCTCTTCCCAACCTAGTTTAGATTTTACTGCGCATCATTCTAATCCTCCCTGTGAACTCCCTTGCCAGTCTGTCTTTGTTTGCACCCAGATGGATGAGTGGTTCTTCACCGGAAGTTGCACATCACTGGAGAACTTCCTCTAAACAGAAATGTCCAGAGTAACCATCAGGTTAATGGAGCCCAGGAGGTAGTCTACTCACGTGTGTGAGGGCGTCCAAAAACTTGTAATGACACAAACCCTGGTTAAGAACGACTGCTCCTACCAAAACCCAATGCTGGCACATCTAGCTCTGTCTCTCCTCTGTGATTGCACCAGGCAGTTAAGAAGAGCTAGGAAATTATCACATAATACACTGAGTGTTATCACTACGGTTTCATGATCACCAGCCTCAAGTGGGCACTCAACGCAGCTCATGCACCCTACCACGTTTTTTTACTTGAGTGACTCACCAACTCTCCATAATTGCTGGTTCAAATCGCCCACAACCGTGGTCTTCTCTTTTCCACGTCCCCTTGCAGTTTCAGTAGATGATTGATTGTGCCTCTGATATGCGAAGTGCACAATCTATTCACAAAGAAATTTACAAACTTTGTTGTATAGGGGCGCCTGGGTGGCTCAGTCGGTTAAGTGTCCATCTGACTTGATTTCAGCTCAGGTCATGATCTCACAGTTTGTGAGTTTGAGCCCCGAGTCAGTTTCTGCACTGACAGCATGGAGCCTGCTTGGGATTCTGTCTCCCTCTCTCTTTGCCCCTCCCCCACTCATGCTCACGCATGCTCCCACACATTTTCTCTCTCTCTCAAAATAAATAAACTAAAAAAAAAAAAAAAAAAAAACTTACTTGTACCTGCACCCTTCTCTTCCCCCCTTTTGAGTGAAGGAGGAACTTCTATCCAGGGCTAATCCTTTCCCTTGTTCCCTGGATCTCATCCTTTTCCACCTGCCCTCAGAGTCAGGAGTTGGAATTCAACCAATATACTTTTTACTAAATATCTTGACTTCTCAGAGTGTTTTACACATTTGGCCATTCCGTCCCGGAGCCATTCTTTTCCCTTGGCCTTGATGAGGCTGTACGCTCTCTTTGTTCCTTTTGTACTCTCTCTCCCAAGTCTTCCTTACTGGTTTCCCACCTAACCTTTAAATGCTGACAGTTCTCAGAACTACACTTCACCATTTGAAGTTCCGCTCCCCATTTTCTTCTAATCTCCATGTCTGTATTATAGTGGGCGTGTGTTTAGTTATAGGAACTTGGGTGTGCAAAAATATAACAACATTTCTCATATTTTTATTTCTGCTGATGGTGGTAACTCAATCACTTTGACTTGGGGTTTCTCAACCTCAACACTATTCGCATTTTGGGCAGGAGAACTCTTTGTTGGGAAGCCTGTCCCGTGCCTTGTACCATGTTGAGCAGCATCCCTGGCCTCTGCTGACTAGATAGATGCCAGCCGTCACTTCTCCACCCCCATTGTACCAACCAGAAAATTTCTCCAGACATTTTCAAATGTCCCTGGAGGGGCAGAATTGCCCTGGTTGGGAATCGCCATTTCCAGTTTAAAGTCAGTCTCTTTAGAGGTACATACACATTTCCTCACTTCGCCTCTTCCCAGTTCTCCTTCCCATCTCCCCAGGAGGGGTCAGAGGCTGTGGGGGGATTTGTGTTTACTCTTGGCATTGAAAGAGAAACCTTTGGGCTACAATCGCTTCTCTGCTGGCATCCAGTGTTGACAGTAACTCAAAGCCTATTCACACAACAGGCTCGCCTCAGGGCAATTGCTCTGCTGGGTTCAGCTTTCTCCCCTATTGACTCTTTCTGATTCAACTCTGGCTGCTGGCTGCTGAGCTTGTGAAACTCAGCTTTTCCCATCACTTCTCTGGCGCTGGCTGCCCAGCCTGCAGCCTGTACTGGGGGAGGCCTTCTCCCTCCTCTGTAACCCGGCACTGTGGTCAAGGCCTTGATCACACAGGGCTTCCTTCAGGTGCTGCAGGTGTAGGAGACTCACGGTAGCATCTGTGCGCAGTGGATCCATCTCACTTCCTTTCTCTCTGCACCTGCTCCATCTTTCCCGTCTTACTGTGGCTACTCGGTGTTGGCCTGGGGCTCGCTGGAAGGCCATTTCCTCCCAGCATCTCAGACAGCGAGCTGGGCACCAGTCCCCTCCAGCTTTGTCTTCCCACATCTTTCTGGGGCTTGCCGTCAACACCCTCTGGGGATTTGGACCTAGAGGTGGCAGCTCGAGGGCCCTTCTACAGAGACACACGTCCTTCACTCCCTTTCAGTCTTTCCACCCTCCCCGTCTCTGCAGCTCTGTCCCTGAAGTGTTCCCTCTTTCCCTCTGTGCTTGAGGAAAACTACTCTCGTAATCAGATACTGTGCTTTATCATCTAAATACTATGTCCTGAGCACCTGATGTTCTTTCCTTTCCAGAGCTCAAGAAACCTTTTCTTTTTTCCCTCCCAAACATGCCTCCGCCAGAGGTTTAAAAACCTGTTTTGGAATTCAATAGAGGGTTTTGAGACTACTATCTGATTCTTTCATTCTTCTTGGCATTTTTGGTGTCCTTTCTTCCCTGGGGGCAATATGCCTCAGCTTTAAGATTCAGCATAAATGAGGGGCGCCTGGGTGGCTCAGTCCGTTGAGTGTCCGACTTCGGCTCAGGTCATGATCTCACGGTCTGTGGGTTCGAGCCCCGCGTCGGGCTCTGTGCTGACAGCTCAGAGCCTGGAGCCTGTTTCTGATCCTGTGTCTCCCTCTCTCTCTGCCCCTCCCCCACTCTCACTTTGTCTCACTCTGTCTCTCAAAAAAAAAAAAAGATTCAGCATAAATGATAGAAGGAGAATAAACATAAGTTATCAAGAAGGAAAGATATAAAATACTATACTCATTACATGCATCTGATGGTTTAACTGTTGCACTTTACTTTGCGAAAGCCGTTTACAGGGCTCACTAAACATTTCATTTCCATCAGAGCTTCATCTCCTTGGAGGTGGAAGATAAAGTTACCCGTTGCTGCCCTTGAACGGGAATTAGAGAAATGGGGTCACCAGGAGCCAACTCCTATTATCTTCTTCCAAACTTTGCAGTGGATCGTGCCATAAAGCAGCTTGAGCTATCAGACATCAGCCCTGAGAGGTGCCACTGGTATAGACCCTTCAGTCTCTGTGGATATGGCCAATAAAAGATTTGAAGGGAGTGTAAAGTGTGTATATATGCGCTTAAGAAGTCATTGGCAATGCCTGGTTCTTTCACTGCCAGTAATAGTCATTCACTTTTTCCCTATAATTCTATTCAGCTTCATTCTGGACCGATTCAAATAGGAAGCCGACATGATGTCTACCAAAAATCATTTTAATCTTCAAGTCCCATAAAACAATATAAGACGCTCCTATAACTCACTTTCCTGGAATGAAGGTTATAGCAACTAAAGCACTTCCAACTTTATTTTTAGAAACCGGTTCATGCATCTTACATTGAATTAAGCCGAGTTCCTTTCTGTGACAGTTGGAGAGTTGTTTTAAATCTCAGCCAGTAGGTAAAGAATAATTTCTGATGTACGTTTTTGCTTTGAAGAGACCATGGATTCCATTAACAAAACAAATGCTGAAACACATTTGGTTTCCTTGAGAAGCTACAACCTGCCTAGTCTCTGCTTGGCAAACGGAGACAAAATTAATTGTGAGAAATTTTATATTACAAGTTAACATGGGAGCCGAGGGACTGGTCCTGAAGAGTGACAATGACATAATGTCACGAGAGTGACATTACATTCCAGAGCCACAAATCCTTCATGACCCCTGCCCGCAAGGGCTTTTGGATGGAATTTCTAAGCCCTTGCAGATCCATATGCAACCTTTCAAGATAATCTATACCTCAGCTGGTTCCTAAACCTCAAAATTACTGCCCACAGACAAAAGCATAATTTAGAAAAGAAACTCCCATAAAAATACTCAGATGAAATATAGGTTGAAAATGGTGTATAATTACTGGTACATTACTGATCATTACTGGTGTGTTGAGTTTGCTCTGATTAAAGAGATAATAAATCCTCAAGGAATTAAATAATTCTTAAAAGGCAAAGTGACAGTTAACGATGATTTCTACGTCCCGCCAGAAAAAACTATAAACTACATTTACGTGGGAGGTAATTTTTTTAGTTTCTCGAAAGGCAGCATAAACACTATCCTTTTTGCATTGAATGTGGAGATCGAATAACAAGTAAATCTTTGGTAAACCCCTGGCAGTCTGGAATTAGCTCAGCAAAAACAGAAAGGAGAATTCAGAAAAGCCACAAGGATGAGAGCCATGGGCTGATAGATGAAGTATAACTGCTGAAGAGGTTTATGCGTAAACCTCAAGCCACTCGTGTTAACTGGTTGACCCTCAGCGTGGACTACCGATCGATCATTTATATCCTGCCTGGTGACTTCTTTTTAAGTTGTTATAGTTTTTAGGTTTGTATTTTTCATTTTCGCCAACTTTCTGCTTTGAAAACTCTTAAATCTATAGAAGTGTTTAGGGGCACCTGGGTGGCTCACTCGGTTGAGCGTCTGGCTTGGGTTCAGGTCATGATCTCACAGTTTGTGAGTTCGAGCCCCGCGTCAGGCTCTGTTCTGACGGCTCAGAGCCTGGAGCCTGCTTCAGATTCTGTGTCTCCCTTGTTGTCTGCCCTTCCCCCACTCACATTCTGTCTCTCTCTCTCTCTCTCAACAATAAACATTAAAAAAAAAAAAAGAAGTGTTTAAAGAATAGTAGGATAAACCCCTAACCTAGATTTACTGATTGTTAACATTTGTCACATTTGTGATACATTTGTTTGCTCTGTGTATACATCTCTCCCATCCATTTGCAAGTTGCAGTATCTCCTAAGATCAAGGACATTCTCCCACATAACCCCAGTACCACCATCACACTGGAAATTAACATGGTTATAAAAACACTGTGTATAAAAACACATGGTTATAAAAACACATGGTTATAAAAACACAGTGTATAAAATACACTGAATTTACTCATATTTCCCAAATTGTTTCCAAAATGTCCTTTATAGTATTTTTTTTTTTTTTTTCTGATCTAGGTCCAGTCAAAAATCATGTATTTGGTTGTCTCATATTCTTGGTCTCCTTAAATCTGCTGACCCTCTTCAGCAAACACTGTCTGGACCAGATATAAATACAAATATTTATATGTAATATAAATAATATACTACAATATAGAAATAATATAAATATAAGTATTTTGGGTTTTGCAGCTCATACTTTTCTTTCGCAACTATCTAACCTCTGTTGTTACAGCATAAAAGGAACCATAAATAATATGCGATAGGAAGGGATGTGGCTGTTTCAATAAAACTTTACTTATGAGCTTATGAGATTCCTATAATTTTCACATGCCACACGATGTTTTCTTGTTGTTCTTTTTCAACCATTTAAAACTATATAAACCATTCGTATCCCACAGTCATAAAAAAAAAGTAGGTGGCAGAATTTGACCCACAGACCATGATTTGCTGGCCCCATATCTAGAGCAATCCTCTGCCTTAAAACAAACAAAAAAAGTAAACTTTTTCTTGAAGTATAGGGAAGCATACACAACTTTCAGTGGAGAGCTCGATAATTTTTCACAAAGTGAACACGTTCATGTAACACAACTCAGAATGAGAAATAATTGCGATTTATTTTTAAAAACACTTCTTGGTGTCACATGTGTTGACCCACAGATGGTTAGCACCAAGTCTAGGTGTGAATCTATAGAATACTTCTAGAAATGGAAATGGAAATCCTTCTAGAAATCGAAGTCTTTACCCTCTGTTTACACAGCAAGGAGATCTGCTTGATCCAAACGTCTTCTGTGTTGATAATCAGCCTGCCTGTTGGGCCAGCCCAGCTAATGCTCCCATTTGGAGCCATTTCCGAGAGGCTGACAGTGCGTGTAGTTTCCATTAACTTGCTTTGCTCCCTCTTATCTTGCTCTCTTCTGGCAATACGCATCACCTCAGGTGGTGCCCCTGCCCGAAGGTGCTATTTTAGAAATGAGCTCAACAAAAGGTAGACATCAGCATGGCCCGCAGTCTGTCAGGTTTGGGCTAAGTGAAGTTCACCTTTATCAGCAGATCTGCTCTTAAGATTTGGAATCATGACAGTCTGGTTAGAGGAAAGCCATCACGCCTGTCAGGTAACGGGCTGGTGGAACTCCTTAGTGCAGTTATTATATCTTGTTTGCTGTATTCTATTTCCCCTGGGGGGCAAAATCTCCTGGCTTTGTAAAAACAGAACTTGGAAAGGCTCTTGTAGACATGGGAATGGTCACGAGTGACTCACGGGATCACCTCCTGAAACACAAGTCAGCTGCCTCACAAGTTCCCTCTGGTGGGTTCCAGCTTTCCTGTTTACTCCAGGCACCTTAAGTCTGTTTATGGTATTTCTAGGGATTATTCTGAGTATGAAGTGGGCATTAATGCATTTTCTCAAGACTTGGAGCCAGCATCAAGTCTCAGTTTCTCCAAAGGTGGCAGAATAGCTTGGATGGCTGTTTAGGACATATATCTTCATTTGGGGGATGTGCAAATAAATAAACAACGGTCCAGCCTTGAGCCTCAGCACGTGGGCTCGGTTACTCATTTTTACAGGGGAGAATTTGTTTGCCGAAGCTCAGTCCCAGGGCAATGTCCACTGCAGACCTTTAATATTCTCCCAGGGAATCTCACACTCACATTCCAAACTAAAGACTGCATTCAAAGAGAGGTCAACATCAACACTGAAGAACCGAACAAACGAGGGGGCCAGTTTCACTCCTGGGGTTCTCAAGCCCCTTCCTTTTTTTTTACCCTCAGATCTGATTTTATGTTAAACTCCAGCACTACCCTCCCTCCCCCCCTGAGCTATTTTCACTTGGCTGAAGGCATTCAATTATTAGCTCTTCAATTGTATTAAAAAATGTTTTCCCTGATATTCACATGCCAAATAATAACAGTGAACTAAATCGCATGGTGGAGAGCCCCTAGTAGAGAAAAGAAACCAATCAGGCATTATGGAATAGGGACTTCCAGGTTAGGAAGGAAAAGAGATGTGATGGACTCTGACGGCTTTTCTTTTTAAGTTTATTTATGAAGATGCGCTTGAAGAGATGATGGGCTTTCTCTTTTTTATTTACAGTAGGACAAGGTTGTCGACTGTTAAGCAAATCCCATTCTCTGGCTTTCCCATTTAGCTTGTGCTTGCAGCTCACAGCATCATAAATAACCAATGAAGAAAAATACTGCCTAAACATTAAGAGAGATTTCCATAAATGTTCACATTAAAAATGCATGATTGATATGAAGACTTAATTTTAGCCATCGTGTAGTTGCCGTGTTTTACCGCAGTCATATTTTTCTTTGCATTGTCTGTCTTCGCTATTTAACTTTGAAGCCCGCTAAAGATGAAAAATGGGCATTTATGCAGCAGGCGCTTATGACTTTAGTGGTTTGGTTGCTGACCTGGCATTTCCGGCTCTGTAGCACCAGCCATTGTGCAATGAGCTTTAACTAGTCAAACCATCTCAAATCAGAGCTGGTGGAGAGAAATCAGAGCACTAGATGTCAGCGAGGGCATGTCGATTGGCTACATTATTTCTATGGTCTGTAAATGTGGTGAAATAACATACACAGAATCGCTCCCTCTACTCCAGCTATGTGACTTCTAGAGTTCTGCAAAGTTGTGCCAGATCTACTCACTGAGATTAATAAGCTTCCTGAGTGAGAGCTGAGTAACGTAGACGTAATGTTCTTACAGTGACTTTCTTTTCATCACAACCAAACTCGAGCCTTAGCATGAGAGAAAGACCCAGAACAGGCTCTTAATGACTATTATTGTTGTTGTTCTTCACGCAAGCTGGGGAGCTTCTGATTAATTATTATTCTTTGTCAGAACATGTTAGCAAATATTCTGAAATGCAGTTTGTAAAATGGTTGATGTTGGGAGCATAAGCAATAGTAGCCTTTTTTTTCTTTTTCTTTTTAAGTTCTCGGCTACTAAACTTTTGATGAGGCGGTCAGGCTGCTGGGGTTTTTGCGGGAAATATCATGCTGGCTTTGGGAGGATTGTGAGGCTCAAGTCAGGAATCATCCAGAATCTTGGGGTTCAGAGCTCTTTGGCTGTCTGGGAAGACACGCTGCAAAATGTCCTTTATTTCCACTGGAGTGCGGCTGCTCCAAGACTTCTTTTCTTTGCCTTCCAGTCCCAAACATAGAGTGCGGAGATATTTCAAGCCAAACAGATGAAGTGATAAAGCAAATATGGCCATGATAGGCTAAGGATGGAGAAAGACCCTACGGATTAGACAGGAAGCAACCAGTGTTGTGTCTCAGAGGAGGAAAGATCTAGGAGCATCTAGATCGGGACCAGAATTCTAAGAGAAATTCTGATGATTTTATGAATACAGTTCTGCTTCCCAAGTATATTCCAAAGTTGTTAAGAATTAAGGCCCTTGGCTTCTCTATGTCTTCCACATAGAACTCCCAGCAAGGAAACTTCCACAAAGGTTCAATACATGTCTACTGAGACTCATATCATGCTTTAAAAAATTCTTATTATATTTTACTTCTTTGTGTATTTTGAGGATTACTACGATGGTGAACTTTAAAGTACAGCTAATTCACATTCCTTTCTGTAAAGCATACACATGAACTAAGTGCGGAAAGTCCAGAAATAGCCTAACCTTGTTTCTAGCCTTAGATTCAAGAGCCTGGCTAATCTGTGAGGTATTTGGAGAAGCAACACTGCCACCTTCTGGTAGATACATGTCACCTTTCTTCCAGCCCTTCAATGGCACTCCTGCCCATCCATACCTGGTGTGTTGATCAATACAGATCTGATTTGAAGTTTTGCAGCCTTTAAATCAAATCTAAATAATATATTAGTTAAGATGGCTAAAGATAAAGGCCTCTAATTCCCTTTACTTGTTCTCTTTTTGGAGAGGGCTATGATTTGATATTAAAATCTTACCCCAAGCCCACTAGGATATTAGCTTTAAGAACTACTACTTTACTGGAGATATTCTAATAGACATTTACCATGACCAAGAATGTTCTGGAATTAGGGTTGGGGATGAAAGAGTGGATGCAGGAAGAGTATGGTAAAAATTCACAGACAAGTTGTATCAGTCGTGGAAAAAAATGGATGAGCAAGCTGGCCAGACAGCCTGCCTAAGAGGTGAACAGGTAAACAGGATTTTCCGCAGTGTGTTTTCAGACTTGTAGCTCATCTTACTTGCAGTTAAATGTTTCCATTCACAGTTACTGAGTAGTTTTCTGGAAACTCATGTGGACTCGTGGTTTTCCTAGAGCTGGGGCATATAGTATGTGTCAATAAGAATTGATTGCATGAATGAATGCATGTGAAAATGTCTTTGCTTTTATAACCCATTTCTGAAATACTCTGAGGGACTGGTGCTGAAGAGTAGATTGTGAATTTTCCTGATTTTTCTTACCTATTCCCCAGGCCAAACAGTGCTCACGGACCAATCCGATTCCTTTTTCTTCCACTTGATCCATGTAAGGAAACACTGAAGACACTGAAATAGCAAACAAGATCAGTATCTTTTCAAGGGAATGTTATAATGACTGGGGAATTATCCACCTACAGTAATATGCACCTTTGTCTTTGACTAGGCTATCTTGTAATTCTGGAGGGAGAAAGGCAGCTTGTAGATAACAGAGAGCAATGCAAATATGTCAAGAGACATACAGATAAATTCTGTCCAGTGGAGGGTTGACTTTCTTCCCACTTCCCTCCCCAGAAGCACGAGTTTTGTTTCCATTTGCAAATTCATTTCAGTGTTCCTGATTTATCAATGTCTCTGCTTTTTGGCTTCTCCTCTGAACTACTTGTTAATAAAGCCTTATTCTCTTGACCACCAAGCAATGTGTTATGTCCATTTAACTGGGTTTCCTGTTGAGTTATTTGAGGTCCTCATTTTACTAATTTCCTCATTTAGTTAATGAGTTAAATGGAAGGTTTGTTACCTGTTTGTTATATTAGAGCTATGACTGTACTTTGTTTTTTAAGTTTCTTTAATATTCGACATTAAAACAGAAGTCTGGGACCTCTTTCCATTTTGCTTCTATGGGAACTGCATCACGGGTATTCTGAAATTCAGTTCCCTTGCCCTCTTGGGAGAAGAGGGTGCTGCTGAGACTAGCCGAGACCATCTGGTGACAAAATGCAGGAGACTGTCCATCTCCCAGGGTGATGCTCCCTACCCCTGGCTGGGTGACTCTATAATCACCCTAGTGATCCTGCCTCCGTGTAAAATTATTTGTGGAATTCCTTTGCTGGAAGTTTCTTCAGAGCCTGCTGCATATTCTTTGGACTGTCTTGGGTTTGCAACATTGGTGAATTTCACCTGACACCTGGTTTTGGCATTGGTCAGATCTGCTTCAAATTCTAGCTTTCCCACGCACTAGCTGTGGGCTCTCATGCAAGTTACTGGCTGTTTCTGGTTTACTCAACTGTAAAGTAAGGCTGTGGTAAAGAGTGGTTGAAAGAATGCATATGTGTCTGACACAGAAGCGCTTTCTAAATCTTACCTATTACTGCTATGCAGAGAGAAAAACATAGCTGGGAACTGGAGGCTCTCCTTTCTTCTTTGGCATTGCTGAATTGCAGCTATGCAGGGACACGATGGGAGTGAAGTTTGAAGGTCATGGTTAATTTCAGACGGCACTGTATCCATATAACCTTCACAGGGCCAGAGGGGTCTAAGGGGCTGGGTGGACTGGTCAGGCAATTTCGTGAAGCAAGCAGACCAGCCCGTAACCTTTTAATTGCCTGATTGTGGGGAAGTCTAGGGAGTCCCGGAGGAGGTCCCAGAGGTCAAAATGTGGTGAGAAGCATGCAGCGGACAAGGGCAGTGGGTGCAGACCGACCACTATAAAAACATTTCAATATTTAATAACTGGTGTGGCTCTGCTGAGTTAAAATCAGCCCTGGGAAAGGGTGGATGAGCTGAATTGGGGTGGGAAGGAAACCTTCCCAGACACACCCCAGGCATACTCTGTAGGAATGGCCAAAGGCAGCCAGATGACTGAGTAAAGTACTCCTTTACCTTCCTCCTGACAGATTTTGTGTGTGCGACGAACAGCTGGTAGGGAGAAGTTCTTTAGTAATAGGCTGGCTTTGCCACGCTGCCCTTCTAATACAAGTTTCACGGGCTGGGAGATATTACTACTAAACCAGGATGGAATTAAATAGAGCCTTCTTAAATATCATGGCAGCACAGTACCCTTTAGAGACTCCTCAAAGGTGGCAGTGATACAAACCACATCTACTCACTCCCTTCCCCAATAATTTCCACACAATAGGAAGGGCTGACTCTGAAATTTACATCTCAGGCACAGAAAAAGGAATTCTTACACCAGTGAACCACCAGAGCTGAATTTTAAATTCAAAAGCTGTAGAGTGCCTGGGGGCCATAGCTGACTCTTGATCTCAGCTGAGGTCATGATCTCAAGGTTTGTGGGTTTGAGCCCTGCATCGGGCATCCGTGCTGATGGGGCAGAGCCTGCTTGGGATTCCATCTCTCCTTTGCTCTGCCCCTCCCCTGCTTGTGCTTGCTCGCTCGCTCTCTCTCTCTCCCCCAAAAAAATGAACTTAAAAAATTAAAATAAATAAATTCAAAAGCCATAAAAGAAGGTTTTGAAGATCATGTGTATTATTATTTTGGTTACTCGGCTGTGTTATTGACGTTTAACTTCAAATATCCAGTAGAGGGCATGAAAGGAATCGTTCAGCTCACTGTATTGAAGACTGGATTTGAACAGCAAAAATGAAAAAGCAAATGCAAATAGACTATATATTGCAACTTTCAGACACAGAACAACAAGTAACCTTTAAATACCAACCTAAAATACATTGCAACCTTTACTTTTTCTTCTTATCTATACCCTTCATTTAAAATATAATACATGTCTCATTTCTCTAGAATTAGATCTATTATATTTATAAAATACACAAAATCATTAAATATCACTGATTTTATTCAGCTGTATTAGAGACAAACTCGAAAACTATATGAAACTTTAGTAGAGACATTATGCTAGGCATTGGAAAAATAATTTTACTCTTTATAACAACTCTAAGAAGCTGATTTTACTTTTTCCATTTTGCTGAGTCTCAGAGAGGCTGCAAATTTCACCATATTTCTGTTTGGCAATCTTCACTATTTCTCATAAAACCTTTGGGAAGTGAGAAATAAATTTTCCTTATGAACTGACTCAGGATCTATAATCCGTTTTTTAAAAAAGTTTATTTGTTTATTTATTTTGAGGGAGGAGAGAGAGAGAGAGAGAGAGAGAGAGAATCCCAAGCAGACTCTGCACTGTCAGCACAGAGCGTGATGTGAGGCTTGGACCCACAAACTGTGAGATCATGACCTGAGCCGAAACCAAGAGTTGGACACTTTACCAATTGAGCCACCCAGGTGCCCCAGAATCTAGAATCCTTAATTTAGATCATGAAATAACTAGCCTGATCACTTCTGTATTTACATATTTTGCACATTATCTTTACCTGTATTTTTTTATAGCCAAATCCTGTATCTAGTTGATAATAATGTGTTTCTAATTAATTAATTGATTGATTTGTGTTTTCCTTTCTGATTAGCTTCTTAGTGACTCTCCAAACTCATCAGCACTCTCATATTCATAAAAGAAATCTGTCATCTGTTCTAGAGTGGCAACCTTGTCTTATATCATTCTCTTTATAGCTTGGGGTCACAGTGTTTCTAAGATGAAGTTCAAGGGCCACCTGCGTTAAAACATTTTGAGGAATTTGCTTAAAATAGAGATTATTGGGGGGGGGGGCTGGGTGGCTCAGGTTAAGCATCCAACTCTTGATTTTGGCTCAGGTTATGACCTCATAGTTCGGTGAGGTCGAGTCACACATTGGGCTCTGCTTTGATGGTGCAGGGCTTGCTTGGGATTCTCTCTCTCTCTCTCTCTCTCTCTCTCTCTGCTCCTCCCCTGCTCACGTTTTCTCTCTGAAAATAAATAAACATCAAAAAAAAGGTGCTTTTAAAATAGAGATTATTGGATCACAAAAAAGATCAGTTGAATCAGAGAATCTTGGGTTGAAGCCCAAGAGACTGCCACTTCACATGCTCCCCCAGATATTTCTCGTACACACTAAGAACTGAAGAACCGGCTTAGTGAGAAGGACTGATGCTCAGGCAGCACTTACTGAAACTTTTATTGTCAGTGACAGTGCTTCAGGCATTGGACCACTTCAACTGCCATGTGGTAATGGTTGGCTACCAAGCCACCACAGGTTTGTGGAAAAACATGGCTTGAGGAAGCAGAAGTACCTAGATTTTGATTACTTACTTAGCCTCAGTTTCTAAATATTAAAGTAATACTCAAGTAAAATATCTTGCAGTATTTTTTGAAGATGAAATGAGATAATACAGGTCAAGCACCTACCTAGCACAGTGTCTGGTCCATATTAGAGCCTCAGGTAATGGTAGATGCTAATATCTCAACATGAAATCCCATTAAATAGATATAATACTAATATTTGGTGTTTGAGAGAATAGGGCTCCTAGAAAGGGAAGCTTTACTATATGCTTATAGAAAAGGCATGCTATCATTTGCATTAAATTTGAATTCTAATGAAAGATCATAACTAAGTATGTCTTCTGGAAATAGTTTTCCCAATAAAATGATAGATAAGCATAATTCTTCCTTCATGCAAATGTTGCCAAATTCTAGAGGACAATTCTGCATGGGTCTCTTCCATTTCTGCATGTCTTAGGAGGAAGGCATTGATTGCTTTTTGTTCTGTACTATATTTACAAGGATATTTATATAGCAAACAGCTTTAGGAAATAGAGTGTCTATTCTGGAGCAAAGTCAGGCATGTTTATGGCTCATTATAAAAGATTCATGTACCCTATATTCAGAGTTCCTGTCCTGAAATGCAACCAACTGTGTGCAGGCTTCCTTTTGGGTCCATCTGTGTCTTACCCATGCAACTTGGGGGCAAGAACAAGTGATAGAAATATGCTGATGCTCAAGCTGCTTGCTAGGTCATAATAATAAAGTCCTTTGTGTCTGATCCAGAAGTCTCGTGTGTGTGTATGTGTGTGTGTGTGTGTGTGTGTGCGTTTGTGTGCGTCTTTTTGCCAGTATTCATGAAATTGTGGCAGGCTAATTCATTGGATTTCAAGTATGGTAATGTCTCTCAACACTTCACAATTCTCTTAAAGAATATATTTTTAAACTTTATTTATTTATTTTGAGAGGGGGATAGGGGCAAAAAGAGAGGGAGAGAGAGAATACCAAGCAGGCCCTGCACTGCCAGCATGGAGCCTGATGCAAGGCTCAATTTCATGAAACATGAAATCATGATCTGAGCCAAAATCAAGAGTCGGATGCTTAACCATTGAGCCAGCCAGGTGCCCTGACCCTTCACAGCTCTTGACACTAAAAGCACCTTTACCACAAGTTTTGTACATTTTACTTTTTTTTTTTTTAATAGCCCAAGTGCTTGTCTGGTGAAATCAACAATGACAACAGAGGGGCACCTGGGTGGCTCAGTTGGTTGAGTGTCCAACTTCGTCTCAGGTCATGATCTCATGGTTTGTGGCTTCGAGCCCTGCATCAGGCTCTGTGCTGACAGCCTGGAGCCTGCTTCGGATTCTGTGTCTCCCTCTCTCTCTGCCTCTCCCCCGCTTGTACTCTGCCTCTCAAAAATGAATAAATGTTAAAAAAATTAAAAAACAAAAACAAAAACAAAACAATGACAACAGAAGGAAGTAGGTGACTTGACCAAGATCACAGAGCTAGTTCCAAGCTGGGTCTGGAAACTTAGACTCATGACTTCTAGTCCTCTGCTTTTTTTCTATAGGCAGGGATATCTGGCTAAACATCTCAGGCAAAGAATACAGAAAAAGAACACGATTTTATCAGGATAGCTAGAAATATTATCATGGAAAAGAAATGCTTTCTATTGGGCAATTGGGATATGAACAGAGTTATTCTTAGGCCATTTCTTCAAGAAGCTTTTCCATGTAAAAATGTATGGACTGCAAAAGGTTCTAAAAGGGAAGTTTATAGCAATAGTTTCAGAAGCAAGAAAAATCTGAAATAAACAACCTAACCTTACACTTAAAGGAGCTAGAAAAAGAACAAACAACACCCAACACCAGCTGAAGGAAGGAAATAATGAAGATTAGAGCATAAATAAACAGAATAGAAACTAAAAAACAATAGTGCAGATCAATGAACCAGGAGCTGGTTCTTTGAAAAGATCAACAAAATCGATATATCTCTAGCTAAACTCATGAGAGAGACAGAGAATGAGGTGGGGGGGGGGGAGAGAGGACTTAAACAAAATCACAAATGAAAGAGGAGAAATAACACCTGACACAAAGAAATTGTAAGAGAATATTATGAAAAACTATATGCCAACAAATTGGACAATGTAGAAGAAATGGATGAATTCCTAGGAACATATAACCTACCAAAACCTACCAAATAGAAAATTTGAACAGACCAATTACTAGCAATGAAATTGAATACGTAATTTCAAAAACTCCCAACAAACAAAACTCCAGGACCAGACAGCTTTACAGGCAAATTCTACCAAACATTTAAAGAAAAGTTAATATCTACTGTTTTCAAACTACTCCAAAAAATAGAAGAAGAAGGAAAACTTCCAAATTCATTCTATGAGGCTAGCATTACCCTGATACCAAAACCAGACAAAGACAACACACACAAAAAGAACCACAGGCCTTTATCTCTGATGAACATAGATGCGAAAATTCTCAAAAAAATACTAGCAAACCAAATCCAGCAACACATTAAAAAATTATTCACTATGATCAAGTAGGGTTTATTCCTGGGATACAGGGGTAGTTCAATATTTGTAAATCAATCAGTGTGATATGTCACATCAATAAGAGAAAGGATAAAAACCATATGATCATTTCAATAGATGCAGAAAAAACAGTTGACAAAGAACAACATCCATTCATGATAAAAACCTTCCCCAAAGTAGGTTTAGAGGGAACATACCTCAACATAACAAAGGCCACATATAAAAAACCCACAGCTAACATCATAGTCAATGTGGAAAAACTGACAGCATTTCCTATAAGCTCAGGAAGAAGACTAGGATCTTCACTCTCACCACTTTTATTCAACATAGTACTGCAAGTACTAGCCATAGCAATCAGACAAGAAAAAGAAATAAAAGGGACCCAAATTGGCCAAGAAGGAGTAAATCTTTCACTTTTTGCAGATGACATGATATAATCTGTAGAAAACTCTAAAGACTCCACCAAAAAACTACTAGACCTGATAAGTGATTTCAGTAAAGTCATAGGATACAAAATCAATGTACAGAAATCTGTTAAATTTCTATATACCAATAATGAAGCAGTAGAAAGAAAAATTAAGAAAAGAATACCATTTATAATTGCATCAAAAATAATAAAAATATCCAGAAATAAACTTAACCAAGGAGATAAAGACTTATACTATAAAAATATAAAACATTGTCAAAAGAAATTGAGGATGACACAAGAAATGGAAAGACATCTATGCTAATAGTGATAATGGATTAGAAGAACAAATATTGTTAAAATGTTTATACCACCCAAAGAAATCTACACATTTAATGAAATCCCTATCAAAATACCAACAGCATTTTTCACAGAACTAGAGCAAACAATCCTAAAATTTATATGGAGCCATGAAAGACCCCAAATAGCCAAACCATCTTGAAAAAGAAAAACAAAACTAGAGGTATCACAATTCCAGGCTTCAATTTATATTACAAAGCTGTAGTAATAAAAAAATTTCAGTGTGGTACTGACATAAAAATAGAGACATAGATCAATGGAACAGAATAGAGAGCCCGTACATAAACCCACAATTAATATGGTTAATTAATCTTTGACAAAGGAGGCAAGAATATGCAATGGGAAAAAGGACAGTCTCTTCAACAAATGGTGTTGGAAAAATTGGACAGCTTTGTTACATCACACACATAAGAACGAAACTGGACCACTTTCTTATGCCATGCACAAAAACAAACTCAAAATGGATTAAAGACCTAACTTTAAGACCTGAAACCATAAAAATGCTAGAAAAGAGAACAGGCAGTAATTCCTCTGACATTGGCCATAGCAACACCTTTCTAGATATGTCTCCTGAGATAAGGGAGACACAAGCAAAAATAAACTATTGGGACTACATCAAAATAAAAAGCTTCTGCACAGCAAAGGAAACAAGCTACAAAACAAAAAGACAACCTACAATGGGAAGATGCTCAACACCACTCATCATCAGGAAAATGCAAATCAGAACCATAGTGAGGTTATCACCTCATACCTATCAGAATGGCTAAAAATAAAAAAAAACACAAGAAACAATAAGTGTTGGTGAGGATGCAGAGAAAAAGGAACTCTCATGCACTGTTAATGAGAATATAAACAGATAAAGCCACTGTGGAATACAGTATGGAGGTTCCTTAAAAAGTTAAAAATACAGCTACCTATAATCCAATCACACTTCTGGGTATTTACCAAACAAATACAAAATCACTACACTTGATCTTAGCCAAAAGGCTGAGAAATGATACAAATACAAAATCACTAATTCAAAGGGATACATAAACTCTTATGTCTATAGCAGCATTATTTACAATACTCAGATTATGGAAATAGTCCAAGTGTCCATCAACAGATAAATGGATAAAGAAGAATTGGTACACACACACACACACACACACACACAGGAATATTATTCAGCCATAAAGAGAATGAAATGTTTCCATTTGCAACAACTGGAATGGATCTACAGAGTATTATGTTAAGTGAAATAAGCCAGTCAGAGAAAGACAAATACTATATGATTTCACTCAAATGTGGAATTTAAGAAACAAATGGACAAAAGAAAAAACAGAGAGATAGAGGGAGACAACCCAAAAAACAAACTCTTAACTATAGAGAACAAACTGATGATTACCAGAGGGAAGGTGGGGGGAGGGGGAATGGGTCAAGTAGGTGAAGGGGATTAAGAGTGCACTTGTCATGATGAACAGTGAGTAACAAAATTGTTGAACCATGGGGCACCTGGGTGGCTCAGTTGGTTAAGCATCTGACTCTTGATTTCAGATCAGGTCATGATCTCACAGTTCGTGGATTCAAGCCTCTGTGTCAGGCTCTGTGCTGACAGCTCGGAGCCTGCTTGGGGTTCTCTCTCTCCCTCTCTTTCTGTCCCTCCCCTGCTCATGCACTCTCTCTCTCTCTCTCTCTCTCTCTCTCTCTCAAAAATAAACAAATAAACGTTAGAATTGTTGAATCACTATGTTGTAGACCTGAAATGAATATAATACTGAATATTAACTATACTTGAATTAAAATAAAAATACTTAATAAAAAATGGAGGGACTGCACCTTTTGGTGTCATTTTCATAGACCATTCAAGTTCATAGATTGAGCAGTGATGTTAGCATGTATAAAAGGAAAGCAGAGTAGAAACTACATCCAAGCCTTGGGATGGATGGATGTGCCAAGCTGTTATATAAGAGGAATCTGGATTACACTGGAATCTAAGGTGATAGAATACATACATAGCTATAAATGGAGAGAGGCCAGATTTTGTTTGGGGTGGATCGTGATAGGGGTACAAAATTGGGAGGTAATATAAGAAATAATTCTATTCAAAATACTGTTTCTTGGGGTGCCTGGTTGGTTCAGTCGGTTGAGCGTCTGACTCTTGGTTTCAAAGCAGATCATGATCTCATGGTTTGTGAATTTAAGCCCCACATCAGGCTCTGTGCTCACGGCATGGAGCCTGTTTGGGATTCTCTCTCTGCCCTTCCCCCACTCATGCCATCTATCTCCGTCAAAATAAATAAACGAACTTTAAAAAAATAGAAAAAATACTATTTCTTTATAAATTTCTCAGTGCCTTTTGGTCAGTGAAAGAAAAACTTAAAAGCTTGGAAGTAAAAACAGCTGGAAAGCATTAAGCAATCACCGAGAGTTAGACAAAGGAAGCAAGAGGTTCAGATAGAGTCTCAAAGCAAAGAACATTTGATTTAAACTTCTGTCAGGAAACTTGGCATTGTTTTGGAAATTGCTTTTACCTAGGTATCAGAGTTCTAGTCAGTATAATACATGCATATTCTTTACTTTTGCTTACAGTGTTCCTGTGCCAGGAACAATTTCTGGGAGGACACAGAGTCTTTCTCTAGTTACGTATAATTAGCTCATCAGGCAGCTATAGGGTCAAGCCTGAGCAGACACGGAGAGTACAAATGCATGCAAAGTGTCTCTGTCCTTAAATTGCTTCCAATCCAGTAGGGGAGATGATATATGAATGAATAATAGGGTGATGTATGTACAATAAGAATTTATGAGATGCAGAAGAGGGTCACAGGAGGCTTAATTCTATCTTGAAGTAGAAGGTAGTGAAAAGGTTCACAGAAGAGGTGACATCTATGTCACTGGTAGATCCTTGGCCTCATTCTTTAATGTGATCTACAATGGTCTGATTTCCCCTGTTAACAGCATGTCCTTCTTTAAAAAAAAAATGGATGGTCTCTGTGATATTGTGATTTATAATAAGAAATATATATTTGACCTTTGTCCTCTTGCTAGCACAGAGCTCCCCAAACCCTTGGAATTTCCTAAGTGAAGAGAACCATAAAGTCATTTTTGTTATGTTAATTAAATGACTTTTGGGAAGCTTGTAAGGATGGAGGCTGGCTGTCTGGGTAACCAACCAAGTAATTAGGAGGTTTGAACTTCCAGTCCCACCTACAGACACTAGGGAAGGGAGAGAGGCTAAAGTCTGAATCAATCACCAATGGCCAATGATTTACTCAGTCATGGCTATATAATGAAGCTTCCATAAAAACCGAAAAGGACAGTGTTTGGAGAGCTCCCAGGTTGGTGAACACAGGGAAGCGCTGGAAGAGCGTTGCCCTGGGAGACTGTGGAACATTCGCACCCTTCCCTCACACCTCACCCTATGCATCTCTTCTATTTAGCCATTCCTGAGTTGTATCCTTTTGTAATAAAGCATTAATTTAGTGAGTAAAATATTTCCTGAGTTCTGTGAGCCACTCTAGCAAATTAATCGAACCCAGGGAAGAAGGGGGATCGTGGGAATCTCATTATAGCTGGTTGGCCAGAAGGACAGCCCATAACCTGACTTGTGACTGGCCTCTGATGTGGAGGGGTGGGGGCAGTCCTGTAAGCTGAGCCCTTAATCTGTGGAACCCGATGCTATCCCAAGGTAAATAGTGTCAGAATTGAGTTGAATTGCAGAACACCCAGCTGGTGTCCAGAGCATTGCTTGGTGGTGGTGTGGGGATGCTCCCCGCCCCCACCCCATCCCGCAACACATTGCAGTTGGTCTAGGGACAGTCTCTTCCTTCCACCTCATGGAGAAAATGATTTACAGTCCACAGTAAGTTGTTTGCCTCTTTGAAATGTTTTCCAACTATATAGATATCATAAATCATATCCTTTGCACAGATGATTTCAGAATTATTGAGTGATTGTGCTGTAAAAGATTAGGCATCAAGACAACGTGCTTTTTGATTTTTGTCATAATGATGCTGAGAACTAGTTCATTTATTGACTTCAGATTTGAGTTGAGCTTAGCAGGTTAGCTACTGAGACTTGGTGATGGTGAGGGGCTGTAACACCTTTCAGACCTAAGGACCTAAGGGCTCCTGTCATGGGTACCTCTGATCCCTATGACAAAAGTTAATGTGGGCTCCACAGGAACTTAGTCGTTGCCAGCTTTTCTTGCTATTCTAGTCATTCTAATTTCATCTGCTAGTTTTTTTGGGGGGATAGTACTTAGTATTTTCACAGTTCTTCCCTCTTGCTTTTAGGAGTCTCCTATGGGCGGAATGCACAGGCACTTGGGCTTCACGTATTTAAAAAATTTGAAACTTTTTCCTAAAGACTTCAGGCACAATAGGAACCTTATTCCCACCCCCACCCCCATTTCAACTCCCTTCATCATTCTTTCTAAGAGAGTGCCCATTTAGTGTTTGAAGGTTGCCTTGTTCTCCTGGGAATTTCAGGTTAAAAGGGGATGGTGGGAAGGGCATTCCAAGTAGAGGAAACAGAATGAACATAAATATAAGGACGTTTAAAAGAGTAGGCATTCAATATTACTGGAGAACAATGTACCAGGGGAGGAGAGGAGAGTAGGAAATGGAGCAAGATGGGTGGGCAGGGATCAGTCATAAGGCTGGGGAGGAGAGAATGGATTTGAAATCTATTTAAAAAGGGAAAATAAGGGGCACCTGGGTGGCTCAGTTGGTTGAGCATCCAACTCTTGGTTTTGGCTCAAGTCATGATCTCATGGTTCGTGGGTTTGTGTATCAGGCTCTGTGCTGGCAGTGTGGAGCCTGCTTGGGATTCTCTCTTTCTTTCTCTGCCCCTCCTCTGCTCACTCTCTCTCTCTCTCTCTCTCTCTGTGTGTGTGTCTCTCTCTGTCTCAAAATAAATAAGTGAACTTTAAAAAATACATGAAAAGGGAAAATAAAAAGAAGTTTATAAGAGAATTGATTTAAGGGTGAATAAAGGCAACTAGCAAAGATAAATATCAGGTTTCTGATTTTGGTGAGTCATTAAAGGGGAAGCCATAAGAAAGAAGGAATATGGGAGGAGGTAAAATTTTGAGAGATAAGTGTCAGCCTGACATCATTGTAGGAGTTCAGTTGAAGACATTTAGAGGAAGTTGGAAATGGGAACAAACTGTTGACTGATAATATATAGGGGTGAAAAACACCAGCAGTAGGAAACAAAGGAAGAGATATGCTCAGGCAATAAACTGGACATCAGTAATTATATCTTCCCAACTACAGCCTCTGCTGTCGAGGTAAGCCTTAGTACTTTCTACTCTGTTTCTACCATTCATTCAACATTCACTTGACAAGTACTTTTTGAGTCCCCATTGTCCTAGGCACTGTGGGAGGCATGAGTGATCATTTGGAGAACAAGACAGACAAGGTCCCTGTTTCATGAATTCACATTCGAGGTAATGACACAGGTAGTGGGAACACCACATGCAACAGCCTTTAGGCAGAAAAAATCCTGCTGTAGTCTCAGAATTTCATCACAAGGGGTGCCTGCGTGGCTCAGTGAGTTAAGCTTCCAACTTTGGCTCAGGTCATAGTCTTGCAGTTCACGGGTTCAAGCCCTGCATAGGGCTCCACGCTGACAGCAAGGAGCCTGCTTAGGATTCTCTCCCTCTCCTCTCTCTGTCTGCCCTTCCTGAATAACTCATCGGCATCTTGTATCTGTCTCTCCCAGTCTCTTTGCTCCAGTCTTGTTGAACATCTTTCAGCTCATTAATCCATTAATTAAACCATTAATCCATGCTGCTTCCCAGCTCAAGACAACACTTGGGTGAACACATACATTCTCTCTGCCTGAGACAATCCCAAGAATCCTAGCTATTTACCTAACTTTTGCTTACTCATCTATTAGGTTTTAACTTAAGCAATGCTTCCTCAGGAAAGCCTTCACTGTCCCAAATGACAAGGTGAGGTCTCCCCGTTTCACATTCAGAAGGAACTGGACATTTTTCTATTGTAGCACATTTCACAACTTCGATGAATCAGTTTGATGTCATAGTGGCTCATACACAGTACACTCAGCAAATATTTGTTCAATGAGTCACTGAATCAACGAATGAAGAGAGTCTGAAGTTACAGGGGAGAAAGGGAATTCACTTTTTTTTTTTTTAACATTAATACAATCCATCAACTTTATTCAGATTTCACTAGTTTTACATGCATGGATTTGTATATATATTTAGTTCTATGCAATTGAATCACATGTATAGATTTGTGTGGCTACCAGCACCGTCAAGAAATGGAATAATAACATCACAAAGATTCTCCTGCCAGCCTTTCATAGCTAGTTTTACCTTTCTTCCTCTACTTCCTTCTGACCATGGGTAATGAGTAACCTGTTCTCTGCCTCCAGTTTTTGACATTTTGAGAATGCTAATTAATGGAATCATACCATATGCAAAATTTTTGAGACTGACTTCTTTTTTTCTTTTTTATTTTTTTTTTATCATTTATTTATTTTTGAGACAGAGAGAGACAGAGCATGAACGGGGGAGGGACAGAGATAGAGGGAGACACAGAATCGGAAGCAGGCTCCAGGCTCTGAGCTGTCAGCACAGAGCCTGATGCGGGGCTCGAACTCACGGACCGTGAGATCGTGACCCGAGTGAAGTCGGACGCTCAACCGACTGAGCCACCCAGGCGCCCCGAGACTGACTTTTTTTCACACAACATAATTCTCTGAGATCCATCCAAGTTGTTTTTTTTTTTTTTTTTTTTTAATTGCTAAGTAGTATTCCATGGTAGAAATGTGCCACAGCTTGTTGAACTAGTCACCTGTTGGAGACATTTGGTTTGTTTCTGGGTTTTGTGTATTATGAATAAAGCTGCCATGAACCTTTGGGTACAGGTTTAGTGTGAACCTAACTTTTAATTTGTCTGGGATAACTGCCTAAAAGTGAAATTGCTGATCATATGGTACACACATATTTAAGTTTTTAAGAAACTGCTTAATCACAGATATGTGTACGTTTAATATTTTGTTTAACCTTGTTAGTATTCGTTCTATAAAAATAAATTGTACCGTAGGTAGTCTTCTGGGATTGACTTTTTCTCTCATGGGATTTCTAAGATTATTCCATGTGCTTTCATGTAGCTGTAGTTCATTCATTTTCATTGCTGTATAAATATTTCACTTTGTGACCATATCACATCATCCAATCAGTGATGGAATAAGTTGTGCCATTTTGTGAGTAAAATGCATCATTTTATGAATAGGGTGTTCACGTGCAAAAACTTCCTATTTGGGAATTTTCTGAGGACTGGGGTTGCTGAGTGTTCAGGGATTTGAAGGTTCAGCTTTCAGATGAAAGGCTGTATTCGTTTTCTAGGGATGCTGTGATAAGCAACCACAAATCCAGTGGCTTGAACCAACTGAATTTGCTCTTTAATGGTTTCGGAGGCCAGAAGCCTGAAATCATGGCATCCACAGTGCTGGTTTCTCCTAAGGAGACTCCCCTAAGGAGACTCTTAGGATTCCAGAAGGATTTCCAGGAGGAAAGCTCTGAAATAAAATCCGTTCCATGTCTCTCTCCCAGCTTCTGGTGGTAGCCAGCAATCTTTGGCTCATGGACACATCACTCCCATCTCTGCCTCCATCCTCACATGGTTCTCTTCCCCGTGTGTGTCAGGAATTCTTCACAGAACAAAAACCTAGAGGTGGTGGAAAGGATATCATCCAGAAACAGGTAAATGGAGATAGAGGAGGATACTTGGCACTGTGCTCCATGGTTTACGAAATGTTCACATTATCTCAAATGATCTTCAAATCAACCCTGTGTGGTATGCATTATCTTTATGGCTATGTTGGAAGCTAGAAAATTTCCAGCGGTGGTGGGGGGGGGGGTGGATCTCAGGTTGTCAGGGCCTAAATCTGAGTTTTTTCCAAGACTTGACTTGGGTAATTTCCATGTATGTGAATCTTAGACCTGTCCTGCTGGATTGCCATCTGAATATTTTGATGTGTGAAATATCTGGTAATGGTAATTGTTTAAAATAGACTTTGCCCATTTCCACCATTAAGTTAGAAATCTAATACTCTTTGGGGTGCCTGGGTGGTTCAGCTGGTTGGGGGTCCAGCTTTGGCTTAGGTCATGATTTCACAGTTTGTGGGTTTGAGCCCCACATCAGGCTCTGTGCTAACAGCTCAGAGCCTGGAGCCGGCTTCAAGTTCTTTCTCCCTCTCTCTCTGCCCCTGCCCTGCTCAAGCTCTGTCTCTTACAAAAATAAATAAACATTAAAAAAATTAAAAAAAAAAAAAAGAAATCTAATACTCTTTGGCTCTGTTTGTTGACAATTCTGAATGCAACTGCACCCTGCTCACTTTAAATGGAGAAAGGCAGAGACTTGAAACTGAGACCATCCCAGGAAAACATAGAGCTTTAGGGCATGGAACTTTCCTTCTGGAAGGCCTTGCTTTTCTCAGGTTTTCCACGGATGGTACTTCTAAATTTCTTCACCAAGGACTTGATAATTCTCATAGCTATTGCCAAATGTGTGGTTCACCTCACTTCCTAAATTTTGTTGCCAAGTGGGTGAGGGGCAAACTCAATTCCCTGCTTGAAGAATTTCTCATGTTTCCTCCAAAACCACACTAGTCTTTAAATGATGATTCCACTAGTTCAGTGAATTTCTACCACTATTACTTAAAATTATATTATTTTTAAACATACTTTTTTTGCAGCACACTGTAGACTATAGCATATAATTTCAGATATTCAAATTTGAAATGAAGCTAATAAAATATTCAAATGCTTCTGAAGTCTTAAAGGAAACATCTCAGGTTTCTTCTGCTTCAGAGACCAGTGACACACTATCATGATGGTGCAACACCAACTATCGGAAGGAGCACACGGGGAGGTCTTTCTTGTCTGGCTTTGGGTCTAAGCATTTACTGCTTAAAAACAAGGAATAATTGAGGTACCTGGGTGGCTCAGTCGGTTAAGCATCCAACTCTTGGTTTCAGCTCAGGGTCATGATCTCACAGTTGGTGAGTTTGAGCCCTGCATGGGGCTCTGTGCTGACAGTGTGGAGCCTGCTTGGGATTCTCTCTCTCTCTCTCTCTCTCTCTTTCTCTCTCTCTCTCTCTCTCTCTCTCTCCCCCTCCCCTACTCACACATTCTCTCTTGCAAAATAAATAAAACTTTAAAAAAAGCCTTAAAATTTAATAAAAAAATTGAAAAAGGAATAATTGAAAAGAAAAGAATGCTCTGTTCATTACTTTTATGTGACAGAAAGCAGAGAAACTTCTGGGTTTTTTTCTTTTGTTTGTTTGTTTGTTTTTTAAAATGTTTAATTATTTGCTTTGAGAGAGAGAGAGACAGAGAGAGAGAGAAGGGGAGGGGTTAGAGAGAGAGAGAGAGAGAGAGAGAGAGAGAGAGAAACCCAAACAGGCTTCACACTGTCAGTGCAGAGCCTGATGTGGGGCTCCAACTCACAAACTTTGAGATCATGAACTGAGCCACAATCTAGAGTCAGATGCTTAACTGACTGAGCCACCCAGGTGCCCAGAGAAACTTCTGTTAGTAGAGCTTATAAGACATTCTGTTAGGAACAACTAAAAATTTTTTCTATATTGTTAACCATGGTATCAAGTAGCCTGAAGTGCTGGGACAAGGCCTTTCTCTCCCTCTTTTGTTCCCTGCTATCTTGTGGTTCCTTTCAGCTTAGCACTTCTGTTTTTACTTCACTGGAACTTGGAAGGGACAGCAAGCCAAAGCCTGTGCCTAGTCTCTTAAAACTCAAGTTTTTCTTTAAAGATTAAAAAAAAAGTTGTTTTAATGTTTATTTATTTTTGAGACAGAGAGACAGAGAGTGAGCAGGGTAGGGGCAGAGAGAGAGGGAGACACAGGATCCGAAGCAGGCTCCAGGCTCTGAGCTGTCAGCACAGGGCCCGACGGGGGGCTCGAACTCACAAACTGTGAGATCATGAGCTGGCTGAAGTCGGACACTCAACCGACTGAGTCACCCAGGTGCCCTGCTCCCTTAAAGATATTTAAATAACATATTTATACTTTTATTTCTAGTCCCATCAATGTAGGAAGTATTTCTAGCCTTCTCCTCATGGACATCAGCTACCTTTCCTGTCCTGCACCTTCCCTCCATGCTTCTCCCTTTCACCTGCTGGAGGCGATGCCTTTACTCTGACAATATCTAGGTTTAAAAGTTTTACATTACATTACAAATCTCCACAGATGTTTGAGATGTTCACATCGTTTGGAAAGGAAAAATGGAGCGGCACATGATGAGACCGGCTAGTTTGTCAGTAACCTTGGGCTGTTTCTTCTGCTTCTTTGTACTTGCTGTTTCTTTCTCCCATTGCCTGCCTTTTTTCTATTCATCTTTCAGGTCTGAGCTGAACTGCATTTCTTCAGGATGGCCATTTCTAACACCAAACCTTAACTGTGACCCCTGCTGTCACAGTAACCTGTTCTCAGAGCACCCAACATACATTGTCATTACGTGTTTGTTCCATGTGTTCTTCTTCTGTTATCTCTGTCTCTCCCACTAACCTATAAACTTCATAGAGCAGGGAGCCTGTCTATTCTGCTTACTGTTTTATTTATTTTTTCTGGTTTGAAATAGTCTTTATTCTGCAAACATCTGTGTTTAAAATACATGAACCCTGCTCGCAATTCATATATTGGATCTGAGACACAGTACACAAAGTTCAGGCATCACAGGGAGATGGTGGGGGCTTGGGAGCAGGTGGAAATGCCTGGGGCTGGGCTGAATCTCAAGACAGCAGGTGCAGAGGTGGTAAGTAACAAGGCAGAAGTGCCTGCGCAAAAGTCTGGGCCTAATGCCAGATCCCAGACTACCTCTTGGACTGAAGAAGTGTAGGGGTGAGATGCCGACTCCAATACCTCATGAGCAAGCTGCACCCTAAAAGTTCAACCCTCTGGCTCCCATACCACTCCCCAGCTGTGGCCCTTGGGGAGCTGCCTACTGTTTTAAACCTAGTACTAGCTTACTGTCTGGCATCCAAAAAATGTTTACTGAATGAATTCATTGGGTTATTTTAAACATAGACTTGAAATATTAACGGGACTTAGCATGGCAAGGGGTGATGTTGAGAACATTACGGGACCAACAAATGCACACTTTATTCCACCCATTGGCCATGTGTCACCACAGTACAGTTTGGGGAGATGGCCTCTGCTTCCAGGATAGATACTATTTGGTCTAAGCCACATTAGTTATCCCATATCCCCTGTCACATATGGCATACCTCTGGTGACAATTATTTGTTTAGCAGCAGAAAGCCCATGACTAAATTGACCCAGTTAGATTGAGGGGCAGAAATGTTGTTCCATCGTTGGGGAAAAACATTTACTTTCTTGGGCGCTTGGGTGGCTCAGTTGGTTGAGCATCTGATTCTTGATTTCGGCTCAGGTCACGATCTCACAGTTCGTGGGTTTGAGCCCCAGGTCGGGGTCTGCGCTCACAGTGCAGAGCTTGCTTGGGATTTACTCTCTCCCCCTATCTCTGCCATCCTGTGTGCTCTCTTTCTCAAAACAAATAAAATAAACTTCAAAACTAAAAACAAAACAAAACGAAAAGCATTTACTCTCCTTTCAGCCAGATGTGCAAGAGGAAGGATGTTGCCATATGTCACGGGCAGCCATCTTATAACTATGAGAGTTTGTAAAAATGTATAATATACATTTATCTGTGACATTTCCTCATTGAAGTTATTTTAAAATACGTCAGTGTTTCATGAAAAATAACTACCTAGTAGAATATTTTAGATAATACCTATAATATACATGATTTGACTCCAAATATCCTTTTCATTTCAAATATCATTTTTTTAAAAAACTAACACAAAAATGATAAGAATTGCTACATTCTTCATACATCCTGTGTATTCTAAATTTTAATTCAACTACCTGTTCCTTTCTCAACCATGTATGCTAATGGTATATGCTTCTGTTTTTTGGATGGGAAGCGTATCCGTTTTCTGTTCCTTAACACTGATATTTAGGTCTTCTTTCTCTGATTCTTCAACAAAATGCTTCATGCTGAGTTTGAATGGTCATTGAGGGTCTGATCCAGAACGTCATGGGAAATCACAGATATCTCTAATTTTGAGAGCCTGAGGTATGTGTCTATCGAGTCTTTGGGTCAATTTCCATTAAGAAGGGTGTGTTGTTAACAATTCTAGCTACTTGGGATGACCATGGAGGCTATCTGCAAATTCCAGCTGCTGCCAAAAACATTGAGCTGGCTGTCATGTATACACAAGCCTTTGTCAGCTTCAGCCTCCAGTGTTCCACTGTTTGGAACATACACTCTTGCAATTCAGATTGTATTCGTTGGCCACAAAGTGCCAAAATGTCTCAAGGACAAATGGCCCAAATCACTGTAAGGAAAATCAGACCTAGGAAATCCAATAAGTCAACCAAGCTGGCCTTTCCCACAGCATGGCCAAGTGCTGCATGTGCTGTTTCATGGCCCAGATGGATGAAATAGAGGCTGTGGACTATACAGCAAAGGGCATAAAAACCTGAGTTTTTGATGATATCTTTGAGATATTGCATCAGCAAGTTCTGATATCTGACCTGTCTCAAAGAAGCAGGGAGAAACAGAATGCTTCAGACAGAAGGAACTGGTAAGGAAGGGTCACATATTTGAGGAACAGGAAGAAGACTGGTATGGCTGGATTATTTGCCTTGGAAAGAGTTTCCTGAGATGGAGCTAGAAAGGTGAGGAGGGATCAAATCATAGATAGGACTTGTAGTCATATGATCTGTCAATTGAGAACTCAGTATCTGCAACTGAGCAAACCTGGGCTAAAACCCTAACTTTCCTTTTTTTTTTTTTTTTTTTAAACGTTTATTTATTTTTGAGACAGAGAGAGACAGAGCATGAATGGGGGAGGGGCAGAGAGAGGGAGACACAGAATCGGAAGCAGTCTCCAGGCTCTGAGCTATCAGCCCAGAGCCCGACACGAGGCTCGAACTCACGGACCGTGAGATCGTGACCTGAGCTGAAGTCGGACGCCCAACCGACTGAGCCACCCAGGCGCCCCAAAACCCTAACTTTCCTATTTCCAACTGGGTAACCTAGGGAGAGCTACTTGGTCTCCCCTCTATACCTCAGTTTCCCCTCTTGCAAATGAATGACAATGTAGTAGCTTCTTTGTGGTGTTATTGGGAAGAGTAAATGAAATATTGCAAAGAACTTAGGAGTTTGAGAAACGAACAAAATAGATGAAATAGAAAGCTATTGTTATTATTTGAGGGGGCAGAATTAATGTGAGTGATGATATTCACTATAACGATTTTGGACTCTCTAAAAGCGTATGCAGTGAACATCATGATCAAATTTCCATTTTTCAAAGCTCCTACAGGTTGCAAAGTGGGTAATGTGTAGAGGCAGGGAGATCACTTAGAAGAGATTATTGCATATTTCAGGCGAAGATGTTGGATGTTTGGGCTAAGGTAGGGGCAGTAAACATAGAGGGGAATTGATGGATTAGAGTCACTTAGAAGGAAGAATTGGCAGGAAGTGATCATTGATTGAGTATGAGGAGTCAGGTAGAGATAACTCTGAAGTGTCAGGCTTTGAGCACTTATTAAGCCAGGGAACCCTGTAGGAGACACAGGCTATACATGAGTGCCTGCAGGGGTGGGGTGGGGGAGTTGTGGGGTCAGAGATCAGTTTAGTTTTGGACTTGATGAGTTTAAGTTACCTGTGAGCTACCCAGGGGGAGATATTTAGTCAGCAGTTGAGTATATCTGTCTAGACTTTAGAAGAGAGGTCTGGTCTAGAGATATAATTTTGATTGTCAACATATAAATGGTTACTAGAGTCATGGAGATGGATGAAAATGGGGAAGAGAAAAACAATCACACCCTAGAGGAAATTCACAAATTAAAGGCCATCGAGTCAGAAACAGTGAGTTTGGTTGTAAATAATTAGGCCAATCCAGACTGTCTTGAACAATAATCGGTTACGAAATGACAAAGCCCAGTGGTAATGTGGGCCTCAGAGTTGGTTAGATTCAGCAGTTTAATCATGCTATTAACTCCTCAATTTCTTCTCATGTCTTGGCACTACCTTCTGTACTGTTGGCTTCCTTCTAAAGCCTGACTCCTTTATATAGCTGTAGGATAGCTGTATAAAATTTGCAGGGTTACGTGCGTCTTTTCCACACTGAGAAAAGAGAGTGGTTCTATTATTTTTCTCAGAGAAGGAGGAGGCTTTTCCCTCTGAAGTCCCTATTAAAACTTTCCCTTTGTTAGCTAGAATTGGGTCATATGCCCATATCCAAACCAAAGTTTATAAGCCTCAGGGAGGCCATCTCTCTAGATAGAGGCCAGAGAGGAAGAAAGAAGCCACACATGGGCAGTTGTTGTTGACATTTGACCCCTGTGTGATAGAGGGCAGGTGTGCTCATTAGTTTGGGTTACTATTCCTCCCTAGGGAGAATGAATGATGGAAAGGAGGGAGAAAAGTTCTTTTCCAACACTCCCAATACAGTGGAAGTGTCTCTTTAATCATCTGAGACACGAACTTCAGGAACAGAAGAGAATGTGTCCTCTTTTATGATACAGGGACAAACACCCTAAAATACATAATTTTATGTTATTACCTACAAAGTTGCCCCTATGTAGGGGAATCATGCAGAATTCACATGGAAAAACTTTCCTGAATAATGATAGAGTTCCAAGACATTTTTTCCATAGTTTCCCAAATGTTCCATTTTAACTTGGATTTAGGTCAGAATTATGAGGTTTCTAAGAAACATAGCCGGAGACAGTAAACAGGGCTTGACTTATTTTAAAATACATTAAAATAAATAGATCCTTGTCACCCTAGGTCTACCCAGGTCAGCTGAGGTGTGTATCTCATTTCTGCGACCCACTTTGGTGATGTTAACATATTGCAATAAGCATGGTAAAAACCGGGCTATTAGCCAGTGAGAACAATGCGATGTGAGCGTTCAGTCACAACTTTCTGGCCACCACGTCTCTTACACGGTATTCTGGCTTTGAGGCTTCAGTAGAAAGTAATGAGCCAAATAGACCATAAATCCTTGTATGGCAGCAGCTACCTCTGAATACTGAGGGATACTGCACAGGCCCTGGCTTGCTTGTAGAAACAGGCAGGCACTATCATGGTGACAACAGAGGAAGTCAGAAAAGTTAGTTCTATTTTCCCTTCACACTTCTTCTGTAATGAGATTTCTCGAAGTCCACCATCAGATGATTATATAAGGGGAGTTGAAGGGAAGTTAAAACACCATCTGAGGACTTCTAGTTTAATTTTGAATTTGTTACATGGGAGAAGTTACATATTAATCTGTTAACAATCTCTAGAACCTTAGTATGAGTCTTAGCAAATCTTATCCCACAGGATAACTAGCTGAGAGCAAGCTCCTCTAAGACAACAGGCATTTTGAATGGCTGGGGCATGGGAGTGGCTGAGGGGAATGGGGAAGCAAGGTTTAGGAATGACAGCCCTGAGGGAGAAGCAACATAGGGAAACCAGGAGATGGGATACCAACCAGATAAGGGAAATGGTGCTGCTCCAGCAGACAGGAGGACATCAGTGATCTCACCTCTGTATAAGATTAGCTTTGCTCCCTCCAAACACCCCCAAAAGCACCATGCCCACCCATGTCAGAGATGGATGATTGGCAACTCTCTTCTACCTTCTAGCAGCAGCCTCCACCCCTGCTCCACTGCTGACCTCAGTACTGGTCAGAGGCTCAGACTGGACACACACACAGACACAAAGACCTGCGTACACACATATAAACATAGATATACACACAGAGCAACAACCATGAGAACAAGTTAAATTGAAGTTCCCTAGAATACCAAGTGGCAAATATGTCAACAGATGGTGATTGGTTTCAGAACCAAAGTATGAATATTTCTTTGGTAAAATCAATGCATGCTCCTCTCCTGGTACTCCCTTCTGACCACAGTTTAGGGAGGCTGCCATTTTATCTTGTTCTACAAAGTGCTGCCATAGATGTCAGTGAGCCCCTTTGCTCAACTACAGACCCCAGTAGTTAAAACCAGAAATAGGCAAGACCACTTGACTCATGCTCTAGCTGAAACCCATTGTTCTTATTTCTTACAGCACCCTCTTGAGGCATGGATGAAGATATTTTGCAATGACTGGAACATTCCAATTACTAGGCCAGAAAAGCTCTGGAATGCCTGGAAGACCACATCCTGTATGTCCTCTTTTCTGTCCATAATCACCACTGAACACATACTTACCCCAACCTGTGATAACACGTTCTCTGCCTGCTCTCTTGCATATGCCCCCCAAAGCCTCTCTCTCCCTATAAATCTCTGGGTGTCCATCTTGCCAGTGGAGAAGAAGTTGTTAAGGCTTAAGGTTGCCACCTGCTCTGGCTGCTGGCACCTAAAATAAATCTCTCCCTTTCTCCTTTTCAAACACTTGTCTCGTGAGTCATTGGTCTCTCTTATGACAAGTTTATCCAAGTTTATTGGATGACGTTGTTGGCAAACCCAGCCAGGAGCTGTGCTCCCAATTTGTCCAGCCCCCTTAGGACTCCCCAGGACAGAGAAGTTGGCCACAGCAGTGTCAGGGTTTACCCTTTCATTTCCTGAGTTAGCAGCTGAGATGGATTGACCAGTAACATATGGAGAGAACAGAATCCTGGAAAACTGGAAAACCCCAGTTAACTGAAGCTCAAGTGATTGGAACTCTCACTTAAATGGATAATCTTTCTGTAGTTTTCAAAACACTACAAAAGATTCTGATTTGAAGGGGCACATGCACCCCAATGTTTATAGCAGCGCAGTCAACAAGAGCCAAATTATGGAAAGAGCCCAAATGTGCATCAACAGATGAATGGATTAAAAAGATATACAATGGAATACTATTCAGCGATGCAAAAGAACAAAATCTTGCCATTTGCAAGAGTGGATGGAACTGGAGGGTATTATGCTAAGCAAAATAAGCCAGTCAGAGAAAGACAGATATCACATAATTTCACTCATATGTGGAATTTAAGAAACACAACAGATGAACATAGGGGAAGGGAAGGAAAAATAAGATAAAAACGGAGAGGGAGGCAAACCTTCAGAGACTCTTAAATACAGAGAACAAACTGAGGATCAGTGAGGGTGGGATAAATGGGTGATGGGCATTAAGGAAGTCACTTGTTGGGATGAGCATTGGGTATTATATGTAAGTGATGAGTCACTGGGTTCTACTCCTGAAGCCAAGACTACACTGTATATTGACTAACTTGAGAATAAAAAGAATAAAAAATAAAAGAATAAAAAAGAACCACTGATACATGGATTTGAGCATTAAAAAAACATTTTCAGGGTGAGTAAAAAAAAAAATGTTTGGTGTGAATTGGTAGATGACCATGCAACATAATTTCTGTGTACTGGAACTGGAGGCGTGAATCCCCTTCCTCATCAACACTCCTCTTCAGAGAACATTCTGAGCTCTGCTAGGATACAGTGGAACGTCCAGACTAGTCCCCTTAGGAGTGCATTTAAACATGACCTGGAGGCAGTGTAAGTTTTAGAATTATTGTTTTAAAAGGAATTTAATATAATAAAATATTATATATATAAATGACATATATAAATTTATATATTTCTATATAAAGTTCCATATATAATTACACACAAGAATTTAATTATATTCACTGTGTTTTGCTTACTGAGGCAGGAAAGTGGGCTGAGTCGAATGATTTCATAATGCATTTTCTAGCTTTTTATGTAAAATTATATATATACATATACATAGGTACACACATGCATATATATACATATGCATATGTATATACATGTATATATTTATATATATCTGGCTTCTTGAGCTAACACTGAGGTAACCATTATATTCTATTCTTCAAGCATTTCAGCTAATTGCCATTTTATTGTACAATTCAAACTTGATATTTCTCTTAATCAGCTTAGCACTGTTGCAGCACATGCCTGATTTATTCATTTCTAGGACAACAGAGAGTCTCAGGAGACTAAAAAGCAGGCTACAGAGAGAAAATCAGTGGTATTACGTTTCCATGTGTCACTTAATCTGAGTTATTTAGTGTCATCTCTCAAATAGGCAAATGTCTTTGCTTTTACTTAGAAAAATTTAATAATCTTGACTTCTGGGAAAGATGGTGGAATAGGAGGACCATAAGCCCATCTCATCCCACGGATGCAACTAGATAACACTTACATGAGTGTAAATAACCCAGAAAATGACCTGAGAGACCAGCACAACAGTCTATCCATAGGTTAATGTAGAGAAGAGGGTAGGAAGGATGGAGACTGAGGGACTGTCCTGAGGGAGGAAGGGACACTGCAGGTACAGAGCAGGGAGAAAAACAGACTCTCACACTAGGAACCTACATGGAAAATGCACATGGGGAAGATAAATCCCATTAACACTTGGCTTTGGAAACAGAGGGCTGAATTTTGCAAGTTCTTACAATTAGCAAAGCTTAACACCTGAAACCTTAAAAATCAGTGGGCTTGGTTCTGGGAGAGCTGGGAGGGTAAGAGGAAACTAGGTCCGCACCCTTAAAGAGACAGCACAATAAACATCCCTGCAGAGATACAGCGTAGAAGCAGTAGTTTGAAAAACATCTGGGGTATAGGGGAGGGAGATTTTTTTACTAATCTCAGAGTTCTAGAGGGGCAGGAATCATTGGGAGAGTTCTCTACTAACAAAGGAGCAGGAGGTATATCTGCCTTCTGTCCTCTGGCCTAGATACATGGACACCTACAGGAACCAGTCTAGCACCAGTACTCTCCACCTAGCTTGCTAACAGCATGTCCAACCTTGCATTCTCCTGTGGACATACTCCCTCCAGGCAGGCCTTGGTTCCAGGTCTCCTTCCACAGCAGACCCTGCAAATCTTGATAACACCATGTGTCCACCTCCTTGTTCTCCTGAAGCCCTCCCCCTCACCAATGTGCCTTTGGCTATTGCCCATCCAAAGCAGTGCCACAAGTGTGCAGTGTGCAAGCAGCCCCGATTGGGGCTAACATCACTGCAAAGTGACTCCTATCCTGGGGAGAAGGGAAGATAACTACACACACCAACTGCAGCCCCAGCAGTGGACTGGGGCAGGCATCTAATCTGACCACAGGCCCTGCCCACCAATGAAAGCTTCTCAGCGGACAATACAGGGAAAGTGCCCTGAAGTCTGGTGCTACTGTATCTCTGGAAAACACCTGGTCTGACTCAACTCAAGCCCAAGGCAGTCCCAGAGTGGCCCACAAACAACACAGGAAACAAACTCTACCCACAACAGGCAAAGAAAATCATTGCAGGCAACTGAATTGAAAGCAAAAGTGGTTCACCCCCAATAATAGGCACATGTAACACACTAGGAGACACCCATGAAGTGCAAGGTTCTGGTGCACAGTGGACATTGCACTGCAGGGCACTACAGGACCTCTTCTTCATAAGGCCACTGGTTTGAAGGGCAGGAGACATAGCGGACTGTCCTAATACCTAGAAACAGATGCAGAGAATTAGACAAAATAGGAGACAGAGGAATATGTACCAAATGAAAGAACAGAACATCAGAGCAAGAGATCTAAACTAAATAGAGATGAGTAACGTGCCTGATAGAGAATTTAAAGTAATGGTTATAAAGATACTCATTGGACTAGAGAAGAGTGGAAGACCTCAGTGAGACCTTTAACAAAGTGATAGAAGACATAAAAAGGAACCAATCAGAGATGAAAGACCCAATAACTGAAATAAAAAATACACTAGTTGGAGTAAATAAAATAGTAGATAAGAGGAAGCAAGGGAGGGGCCAAGATGGCGGGGCAGCATGGAAGTTCTCTGCTTCTCTCATCCCTGAAATGCAACTAGATCAGCACCAAACCATTTTGCACACCTAGAAAACTGATCTGAGGATTAACACAACAATCTGCATAACTTGAGCCACAGAATTTGGCAGGTACATAGTATGGACAGGTGAACTATGGGTGAGAGAAGCCACGGAGGGTAGGGAGCTGTTTTTGTGGAGACAGGACAGAGAAAGGGGGGAGAGTATAGGAAAAGCAGTCCCCCTAAAAGTAGCTGGAGAGAAAGAGAAAAAATGGAAATACCCACAAGTGATTGAACAAGAAAGGGAGAAGGAGAAAGAAGAGGGTTTCAATACCATTAGGACTCTATAAACAGGGGACAGTAAAGTCGGAAATTCCACAGCTCAATATCTGGCAGTGCTCTGGTGGGAAGGGTGAATCCCCAGGAACAGACAGCGAGGCCCAAGGGGTATGCGGGCCACATGGAGAGAAGTGGTTCCCCTGCTAGGAGGGCATTTGGTAGAGACCATAGGGCCTCCCCATAGGCAAAGGTCCCAGCTGACCCTGGAGAAGAGCCACACTTGCTGGCATTGGAACAAAGACACCAGGGTGCGGTGAAACCTGGCTCCAGTTGTGCGTTGTAATTTACCATAGTCCCTGAACCTCTGCTGCCATGCAATTGCACAAACTTTTTCTGGAGCAAGCTGGCACCTGGCCACAATCTCTGAGCCTCTGCAGCAGCAGGATACCATGAATGTTCCCGGGGAAAGCTGGCACCCAGCCATTGCTCAGCAAGACCCAACTCTAGAGATTTGGAGAGGGTCTAAGCACAAGGCCCTCAGAAGTGAGGGGTTTGGAAACACACACCCATCTGAGATAAAATGCAGGAGGGAGATGCCACTTGGCAGGCTGATGGCTTGGACATGGACAGTGTAGAAGCAGGGAATGGATGGAAGCTGGAGACAAAGGAGGGGTGCTTGATTGCCAGTTGGTGAGAGTGCAGTGTTCCTGTGCCAGAGACTGGGAAGCTGAGTCACCTTTCCTGCACATGTGCGTACCCATGCACATGCATGCGCACCACACCTATCCACCCCAGTAAGCTAAGCAGCACCACCTAGTGGATAACAGAGTCATTACACCAAACCCAGTTCAACTGTGACAACCAAGGCCCTATAGGACCACAAGTCTCTCTACTTGCTTAGTGTATGGACTATAAAGTGTTTCATAGTCGGAATTCTAGGGGGAAGTGGATGCAAATTAAAAACATTTTTTTAATGTTTATATAATTTTGAGAGAGAGAGACAGAGCATGAACGGGGGAGAGGCAGAGAGAGAGGGAGACACAGAATCTGAAGCAGGCTTCAGGCTCCAAGCTTTTAGCACAGAGCCCAACACAGGGCTCAAACCATGAGATCATGACCCAAGCTGAAGTCAGTCACTTAACTGACTGAGCCACCCAGGTGTCCCAGAACTGGATGCAATTTCATTTGGATTTCATTCTGTTTGCTGGTCCATCTATTCATTTTTTTCTTTTTCTCTTATTATTCTTGGGTATAGAAAGAGAAAAAATTTATTTTTATTTTCTGTTTTTGTAAAAAAAAATTATTTATTTTACTATATTTTTTAATTTTTTCTAAATTCTAAATTCTATTTTACTTTCTTCATTTCATTTTATCCTATTTTATTGTATATATTTGTTTTAATTTTAAAGATTGTCTTACTTTCTTTTATTTTATTTTCTTTCCCTTTTTTCTCTATTCTATCAAGCTTCTTTCAACAACCAAACCAAAACACGCCTAGGATCTAGCTTCTTTTATTTGATGTGTGTGTGTGTGTGTGTGTGTGTGTGTGTTTATGCTTATTTATTTTTGAGAGACAGAGAGAGACAGAGCACAAGTGGAGGAGGGGCAGAGAGAAAGAGACTCAGAATCCGAAGCAGACTCCAGGCTCTGAGCTGTCAGCACAGAGCCCAACGCAGGGCTCGAACCCACGAAGCATGAGATCATCACCTGAGCCAAAGTCGGGTGCTTAACAAGCTGAGCCACCCAGGCGCCCCAATGTTTTGTGTTGTTTTTAATTTTTTAATTAAAAATTTTAATTTAATTTTATTTAACTCTTTTTCTTCCTCCAAAATGATAAAGTGAAGCAATTCACCCCAAAAGAAAGAACAGGAAGAAATTACAGCCAGGGCCTTAACCAACACAGATATAAGCAAGATGTCTGAACTAGAATTTAGAATCATGATAATAAGAATACTAGCTTGGGTTGAAAAAAGCATAGAATACCTTTCTGCAGAGATAAGAGAAGTAGAATTTAGACATGACATAATTAAAAATGCTATAACTGAGATCCAATCTCAAATGGATGCCACTGTGGCAAGGATAGATGAAACAGAGCATTGAATCAATGATCCAGAAGACAAAATTAGGGGGAATAATGAGGCAGAAACAAAGAGGGAAACTAAGGCAAAAGAGCACGATATAAGAATTAGAGAACTCATGGCACAAAAACAGACACATAGACCAATGGAATAGAATAGAAACCCCAGAACTAGACCCACAAACGTATGGCCAACTTGTCTTTGACAAAGCAGGAAAGAACATCCAATGGAAAAAAGACAGTCTCTTTAACAAATGGTGCTGGGAGAACTGGACAGCAACATGCAGAAGGTTGAAACTAGATCACTTTCTCACACCATTCACAAAAATAAACTCAAAATGGATAAAGGACCTGAATGTGAGACAGGAAACCATCAAAACCCTAGAGGAGAAAGCAGGCAAAGACCTCTCTGACCTCAGCCGTAGCAATTTCTTACTCGACACATCCCCAAAGGCAAGGGAATTCAAAGCAAAAATGAATTACTGGGACCTAATGAAGATAAAAAGCTTCTGCACAGCAAAGGAAACAACCAACAAAACTAAAAGGCAACCAATGGAATGGGAAAAGATATTTGCAAATGACATATCGGACAAAGGGCTAGTATCCAAAATCTATAAAGAGCTCACCAAACTCCACACCCGAAAAACAAATAACCCAGTGAAGAAATGGGCAGAAAACATGAATAGACACTTCTCTAAAGAAGACATCTGGATGGCCAACAGGCACATGAAAAGATGCTCAACGTCGTTCCTCATCAGGGAAATACAAATCAAAACCACACTCAGATATCACCTCACGCCAGTCAGAGTGGCCAAAATGAACAAATCAGGAGACTATAGATGCTGGAGAGGATGTGGAGAAACGGGAACCCTCTTGCACTGTTGGTGGGAATGCAAATTGGTGCAGCCACTCTGGAAAACAGTGTGGAGGTTCCTCAGAAAATTAAAAATAGACCTATCCTATGACCCAGCAATAGCACTGCTAGGAATTTACCCAAGGGATGCAGGAGTACTGATGCATAGGGGCACTTGTACCCCAATGTTTACAGCAGCACTCTCAACAATAGCCAAATTATGGAAAGAGCCTAAATGTCCATCAACTGACGAATGGATAAAGAATTGTGGTTTATATACACAATGGAGTACTACATGGCAATGAGAAAGAATGAAATATGGCCCTTTGTAGCAACGTGGATGGAACTGGAGAGTGTGATGCTAAGTGAAATAAGCCATACAGAGAAAGACAGATACCATATGGTTTCACTCTTATGTGGATCCTGAGAAACTTAACAGAAACCCATGGAGGAGGGGAAGGAAAAAAAAAAAAGAGGTTAGAGTGGGAGAGAGCCAAAGCATAAGAGACTCTTAAAAACTGAGAGCAAACTGAGGGTAGATGGGGGGTGGGAGGGAGGGGAGGGTGGGTGATGGGTATTGAGGAGGGCACCTTTTGGGATGAGCACTGGGTGTTGTATGGAAACCAATTTAACAATAAATTTCATATATTGAAAAAAAAAAAAGAATTAGAGAACTCAGTGACTCATTATAAAGGAACAACATCTGAATAATAGGACTCCCAGAAGATGAAGAGAGAGAAAAAGGGGTAGAAGGTTTATGTGAGGAAATCATAGCAGAAAACTTTCCTAACTTGGGGAAAGACACAGACATCAAAATCCAAGAAGCACTGAGAACTCCCATTAGATTCAACAAAAACTGACCATCAATAAGGCATATCAGAGTCAAATTCACAAAGTACACAGAAAAGGAAAGAATTATGAAAGCATCAAGGAAAAAAAAGTTCTTAACCTATAAGGGAAGACAGAACAGGTTTGCAGCAGAACAATCCACAGAAAGTTGGCAGGCCAGAAAGGAGTGGCAGGATATATTCAACATGTTGAATTGGAAAAATATGCAGCCAAGAAATATTTATCCACCAAGGCTGTCATTAAAAATAGAAGGGGAGTTAAAAAGTTTCCCAGACAAACAAAAAGTAAAGGAGTTTGTGACTACTAAACCAGCCCTGCAAGAAATTTTAAGGGGGACTCTTGTAGGGGAGAAAAGATGAAACAAAACAAAAAGACCAAAAGCAACAAGACTAGAAAGTACCAGAGAACACCATCAGAAACTCCAACTCTACAGGCAACATAATGACAATAAATTCATATCTTTCAGTACTCACTCTAAATGTCAATGGACGAAATGCTCCAATCAAAAGACATATGGTAACAGAATGGATAGGAAAGCAAGATCCATCTATATGCTGTTTACAAGAGACCCATTTTAGAGCTAAAAACACCTTCAGATTGAAAGTAAGGGGATGGAGAATCATCTATCATGCTAATGGTCGCCAAAAGAAAGCTGGAGCACCCATACTTGTATCAGACAATCTAGATTATAATATAAAGACTGTAACAAGAGATGAAGAAGGGCATTATATCATAATTAACAGTTCTATCCACCAAGAAGATCTAACAATTGCAAACATTTATGCCCTCAACGTGAAAAACCCAAATATATAAATCAATTAATCACAAACAAAGAAACTCATTGACAATAACACCATAATAGTAGGGGACTTCAACACCCCACTTACAACAATGGACAAATCAAATAAAATAAGCAGAAAATCAACAAGGAAACAATGGCTTTGAATAACACACTGGACTGGATGGACTTAACAGATGTCTTCAGAACATTTTATCCTTAAAGCAGCAGAATATACATTCTTATCGAGTGCACATGGAACATTCTCTAAAATAGATCACATATTGGGACACATATCAGCCCTCAACAAGTGCAAAAAGATCGAGATCATACTGTGCATATTTTCAGACCACAATGCTATGAAATTCGAAATCAACCACAAGAAAATATTTGGAAAGATAACAAATACTTGGAGACTAAAGAACATCCTACTAAAGAATGAATGGGCTAACCAAGAAGTTAAAAAGGAAATTAAAAAGTACATGGAAGCCGGGGCGCCTGGGTGGCGCAGTCGGTTAAGCGTCCGACTTCAGCCAGGTCACGATCTCGCGGTCCGGGAGTTCGAGCCCAGCGTCGGGCTCTGGGCTGATGGCTCAGAGCCTGGAGCCTGTTTCCGATTCTGTGTCTCCCTCTCTCTCTGCCCCTCCCCCGTTCATGCTCTGTCTCTCTCTGTCCCAAAAATAAATAAACGTTGAAAAAAAAAATTAAAAAAAAAAAGTACATGGAAGCCAATGAACATTATAGTACCACGGCCCAAAGCGTCTGGGACAAAGCAAAGACAGTCATAAGAGGGAGGAATATATCAATCCAGATCTTCCTAAAGAAGGAAGAAAGGTCTCAAATACACAACCTAACCTTACACCTTAAAGAGCTGGAAAAAGAACAGCCAATAAAACCCCAAACCAGCAGAAGACAGGAAATAATAAAGATAGAGCAGAGATCAATGCTATCAAAACAAAACAAAACAAAACAAAAAACCCAAAACAAAACAAAAAACAGTAGAACAGATAAATGAAACCAGGAGCTGGTTCTTTGAAAGAATTCACAAAATTGATAAACCCAGAGCCACTTTGATCAAAAAGAAAAGAGAGAGGACCCAAATAAGTAAAATCAAGAATGAATGAGGAGAGATTACAACCAACACAGCAGAAATACAAACAATAATAAGAGAATATTATGAGCAATTATATGTAAACAAAATGGGCAATCTGGAAGAAATGGACAAATTCCTAGAAACCTATAGTCTACCAAAACTGAAACAGGAAGAAATAGAAAATCTGAACAGACCCATAACCAGTAAATAAATTGAATTAGTAATCAAAAATCTCCCAAAAAACAAGAGTCCATGGCCATATGGCTTTCCAGGAGAATTCTTCTAAAAATTTAAAGAAGAGTTAACACCTATTCTTTTGAAGCTGTTCCAAAAAATAGAAATGGAAGAAAAACTTCCAAACGCATTGTATGAGGCCAGCATCACCTTGATTCCAAAACCAGACAAAGACCCCACTGAAAAGGAGAACTACAGACCAATTTCCCTGATGAACATGGATTCAAGTTCTCAACAAGATACTAGCCAATTGGCTCCAATAATACATTAAAAGAATTATTCACCACAATCAGGTGGGATTTATATCTGGGATGTAGGACTGGTTCAGTATCTGCAAATCAATCAGTGTGATACATCACATTAATAAAAGAAAGGACAAGAGACACATGATCATCTCACTAGATGCAGAGAAAGCATTTGACAAAGTACAGCATCCTTTCTTGATAAAAACCCTCAAGAAAGTAGGGATAGAAGGATCATACCTCGAGATCATAAAAGCCATATATGAAAGACCCAATGCTAATATCATCCTCAGTGGGGAAAAAATGAGAGCTTTCCCCCAAAGGTCAGGAACAAGGCAGAGATGTCCACTCTCACCACTGTTATTCAACATAGTACTGGAAGTTCTAGCTTCAGCAATCAGACAGAGAAATAAAAGGCTCCAAATTAGCAAGGAGGAAGTCAAAATTTCACTCTTCACAGATGACATGATACGGTATATGGAAAACCCAGAATATTCCACCAAAAAACTGCTGGAACTGATCCAGGAATTCAGCAAAGTCGCAGGATATAAAATCAAAGCACAGAAATCAGTTGTTGCATTTCTATACACCAGTAAGGAAGCAACAGAAAGAGGAATCAAGAAATCAATCCCATTTATAATTGCACCAAGAAGCATCAAATACCTAAGAATAAACCCAACCAAAGAAGTAAAATATCTGTATGCTGAAACTATAGAAAGCTTATGAAAGAAATTGAAGAAGACACACACACAAAAAATGGGAAAATATTCCATACTCCTGGATTGGAAGAACAAATATTATTAAAATGTTGATATTACCCAAAGCAATCTACATATTTAATACAATCCCCATCAAAATAACACCAGTATTCTTCACAGAGCTAGAATAAACAATCCCAAAATTTGTATGGAACCAGAAAAGACAGTGAATAGCCAAAGCAATCCTGAAAAAGAAAACCAAAGCTGGAAGCATCACAATCCTGGATTTCAAGATGTATTACAAAGCTCTAATTATCAAGACAGTATGGTACTGGCATAAAAACAAACACTCAGATCAATGTAACAGAATAGAGAACCCAGAAATGGACCCATAAACATATTGCCAACTAATCTTTGACAAAGCAGGAAACAATATCCAATGGAATAAAGACCGTCTCGTCAGTAAATGGTATTGGGAAAACTGGGCAGGGACATGCAGAAGAATGAACCTGGACCACTTTCTTACACCATACACAAAAATAAATTCAAAACGGATGAAAGACCTAAATGCAAGACAGGAAGCCATCAAAATCCTTGAGGAGAAAGCAGGCAAAAACTTCTTTGGCCTCAGCCGCAGCAACTTCTTACTCAACACATCTCAGGAGGCAAGGGAAACAAAAGCAGAAATGAACTATTGGGACCTCATCAAGATAAAAACCTTCTGCACAGTGAAAGAAACAATTAGCAAAACTAAAAGGCAACCGACAGAATGGGGGAAGATATTTGCAAATGACATATTAGGTAAAGGGTTAGTATCCAAAATCTATAAAGAACTTATCAAACTCAACACCCAAAAAACAAATAATCCAGTGAATAAATGGGCAAAAGACATGAATAGACACGTCTCCAAAGAAGACATCCAGATGACTAACAGAAATATGAAAAAATGCTCAACATCATTCATCATCAGGGAAATACAAATCAAAACCACAACAAGATATCACCTCACACCTGTCAGAATGGCTAACATTAACAACTCAGGCAACGACAGATGTTGGTGAGGATGCAGAGAAAGAGGAACCCTTTTGCACTGCTGATAGGGATGCAAACTGGTACAGCCCCTCTAGAAAACAGTATGGAGGTTCCTTAAAAAACTAAAAATAGATCTACCCTACAACACAGCAATTGCACTACTAGGTATTTATCCAAAGGATACCGATGTGCTTTTCTGAAGAGGCACATGCACCCTAGTGTTTACAGCAGTACTATTTACAATAGCTAACATATGGAAAAAGCCCAAGTGCCCATCGACAGATGAATGGATAAAGAAGATGTGGTATATATATACAGTGGAGCACTACTCAGTAATCACAAAGAATGAAATCTTGCCATTAAAACAACGTGGATGGAACTAGAGTGTATTATGCTAAGTGAAATTAGTAAGAGAAAAACAAATATATGACTTCACTCATATGTGGAATTTAAGATACAAAACAGGTGAACATAAAGGGAGGGAAGCAAAAATAATATAAAAACGGGGGGGGGGGGGATAAAACATAAGAGACTCTTAAATATAGAGAAAAAACTGAGGGTTGCCAGACGGATTGTGGGTGGGGACAGGGGCTAAATGGGCAAGAGGCATTAAGGAGGACACTTGTTGGGACGAACACTGGGTGTTATATACAGGGGATGGATCACTGGATTCTACTCTTGAAATCATTGTTGCACTGTATGCTAAGTGACTTGGAGGCAAATTAAAAAATAAATGATAAAAATAAATAAATAAATTAATTAATAAAAAAGGAAGCAGAAGAGTGGGTCAGTGACCTGGAGGACAGAGGGATGGAAAACAATCAAGCTGAATAAGAGAAAGAAAAAATAATAAATAAAAATAGATTTAGAGAACTTAGCGACACTATCAAGTACAATAACATTCATGTTATAGGAATCAAAGAATCAGAAAAAAGGGAACAGAAAATTTACTTGAAGAAATAATAGCTGAAAACTTCCTGAATCCAGGAAAGGAAACAGAAATCCATATCCAGGAGGCACAGAGAGCCCCAACAAAATCAGTCTAAGGAGGTCCACACCAAGACACATAGTAATTAAAATGGCAAAAGTAGTGGTAAAGAGAGAATTTTAAAAGCAACAAGAGAAAAGAAAAACAGTTACATACAAAGGGAAACCCCATAAGGCTATCAGCTGAGTTTTCAGCAGAAGCTTTGAAAGCCAGAGGGGAGTGGCATGATTTACTCAAAGTGCTGAAAGAAAAAAAAAACAAAAAACAAAAAACCTGAAGCCAAGAATATTCTATTCAGCAAGGCATATTCCCTTCAGCATAGAAGGAGAGAATATTCATATGCATATTCAGCATAGAAGGAGAGAATTTCCCAGATAATCAAAAGTTAAAGTAATGCATGACCACTAAACCAGTCCTACAACAAATGTTAGAGAAGACTCTTTGAGTAGAAAGAAAAGACCATAAGTAGGAGCAAGAAAAATAGGAAGCAGAAAAGCAGTAAAATTAAGTATGTCTATAAAAATCAGTCAAGGGATTTATAAAATAAAAGGATGTAAAGTATGACACCATATACCTAAAATGTGGGGCGGGGGAGAGGAGTAAAGAATAGATTCAAACTTAAGTGACCATAGCTGGAGGATGGTCCTCCTCCATCCTTCAGCTATATGCAGGAGATGTTATATACAAGCCTAATGGTAACCACAAATCAAAAACCAGTAATAGGTATGCAACACTAAAGAGAAAGGAATCTAAGGGTATCACTAAAGAAAGCCAGCAACCCATGAGAGAAGAGAGCAGTAGTAAAAAGGAACAGAGGAGAACTACAAAAACAACCGTAAAATAAGTAACAAAATGGCAACTGATAGGTACCTATCAATAATTACTTCGAATGTAAATGGACAAAATGCTCCAATCAAAAGACATAGGGTGATGGTATGGATTAAGAAGCAAGACCTATCTATAAGCTGCCTCCAAGAAACTCAGTTCAAACCTAAAAATTCATGCAGATGGAAAGTGAAGAGATGGAAAAGCGTTTATCATGAAAATGGAAGTGACAAAAAGCCAGTACTTTTTTGGACAAAATAAACATTAAAACAAAGGCTGTAATAAGAGACAAAGAAAGACACTATATAATCATAAAGGGAACAATCCAACAAGAAGATGTAACAATTGTATATATTTATACACTCAACATGGAAGCACTCAAATTCATAAAGCAGCTAATAACAAACAAAAATGAAGTAATTGACAGTAAAACAATAATAATAGGGGACTTTAACATCCTATTTATGGACCCATCAATGGACAGATCATCCAAACAGAAAATCAACAAGGAAACAGTGTGTTTTTCTTTTTAATGGTATTTATTTTTGAGAGTGAGAGAGAAAGTGTGAACAGGAAGGAGTAGAGAGGGAGGGAGACAGAGAATCCCAAGCAGGCTTCACACTGTCAACATAGAGCCTGATGTGGGGCTAAAGCTCACAAACTGTGGGATCATGACCTGAGACGAAATCAAAATCAGACATTTAACCAGCTGAGCCACCCAGGTGCCCCAAGGAAACAATGATTTTGAATAACACATTGGACCAGATGGATCAAACAGATATAGTCAAAATATTCCATCCTAAAAATCTATTTCTTTTTTAATGTTTATCTATTTATTTTTTTAGAAAGAGAGAGACTGAGCATGAGTGGATGAGGGGCAGAGAGAGAGGGAGATACAGAATCTGAAGCAGGCTCTAGGTTCTGAGCTGTCAGTACAGAGCCCGACACGAGATCACGACCTGAGCTGAAGTTGGCCACTTAACTGATTTAGCCACCCAGCCACCCCCAGAATATTCTATACTAAAACAGCAGAATGCACATTCTTTCCAAGTGTATATGGAACATTCTCCATAATAGTTCACATATTAGACACAAAACAAATCTCAAGAAATTCAAAAGGATCGAAGTGATATCATGCATCTTTTTTGATCACAGTACTATGAAACTGGAAATCAATCACAAGAAAAACTCTGGAAAGCACACAAATACACGGAGGTTAAATAACATGTGACTAAACAACAAATGGGTCAACCAGGAAATCAAAAAGGAAACAGAAAAATACATGGAGAAAAACGAAAATGAGAACACAATGGTCCAAAATTTTTGGGATGCAGGAAAACCTTTCCTAGAGGAAAGTTGATAGCAATCCAGGCCTATCTCAAAAACAAGAAAAATCTCAAACAACTTAACTTTATACATAAAGGAGCTGGAAAAGAAGAACAAAACCCAAAACCAATAGAAGTAAGGAAATAATAAATATGAGAGCAGAAATAAATGGTATAGAAACTAAAAAAAAAGAAACAATAGAACAGATCAATGAAGCCAGGAACTGGTTCTTTGAAAAGATCCATGAAATTGATAAACCTTTAACCAGACTCACAAAAGAGAGAGAGAAAGAACATGAATAAGCAAAATCATATATGAAAGAGGAGACATAACAACTGACACCATTGAAACACAAAAGATTATAAGAGAATATTATGAAAAATTATATGCTAACAAATTGGACTAGAAGAAATGGATAAATTCCTAGAAACATATAACCTACCAAAACTGAAGCAAGAAGAAATAGAAAATTTGAACAAATTGATTAATAGCAGTGAAATTGAATCAGTAATCAAAAACCTCCCAACAAACAAAAGTCTAGGAACAGATGGCTTCACAGGGAAATTCTACAAAATATATAAAGAACAGTTAATACTTATTCTTCTCAAACTATTCCAAAAAATAGAAGAGGAAGGAAAATGTCCAAATTCATTCTATTAAGTCAGCATTACCCTGATACCAACACTAGATAAAGACATTACAAAAAAAGACAGCTACAGGCCTGTACCTCTTATGAACATAGATTCAGAAATCCTCAACAAAATATTAGCAAACTGAATCCAACAATACATTAAAAAAAACTCATTCACCGTGATCAAGTGGGATTTATTCCTGGGATGCAAGGGTGATTCAATATTTGCAAATCAATCAACATGACACATCACATCAATAAGAGAAAGGATAAAAACCATATGATCATTTCAATAGATGCAGAAAAAGCATTTGACAAGTACAACATTCATTCATGATGAATGTTCCTCAACAAATTAGGTTTAGAAGGAACATAACTTTCACATAATAAAGGCAATATATGAAAAACCCACAGCTAACATTATAATCAATAGAAAAAAACTGAGAACTTTCCCCCTAAGATCAGGTACAAGACAAGGATGTCCACTCTCACCACTTTTATTCAACATAGTACTGCAAGTCCTAGCCACAGCAATCAGACAAAAGAGGTAAAAGGCATCCAAATTGGTAAGAACGAAGTAAAACTTTCACTATTTGCAGATGACATGATACTATATATAGAAAACCCTAAAGATGTCATCAAAAAACTACTAGAACTGATAAATGCATTCAGTAAGGTCACAGGATAAAAAATCAATATATAAAAATCTGTTGTATTTCCATACACTAATAATGAAGCAGCAGAAAGAGAAATTAAGAAGAGAATCCCATTTACAATTGCATCAAAAAGAATAAAATGCCTGGGAATAACTTAACCAAGAAGGTGAAAGACCTGTACTCTGAAAACTATAAAACACATGAAAGAAATTGAAGATAACACAAATGGAAAGATAATCCATGCTTATTGACTGGAAGAACAAATATTGTTAAAATCTCTATATTACCTAAAACAATTTACAGATTCAGTGCAATCCCTATCAAAATATTTTTAAAAATTTTTCACAGAGCTAGAAAAAATGATCCTAAAATCTGGTAGAACCAAAAAAAGACCCCAAATAGCCAGAGTAATCTTGAAAAGGAAGAACAAACTGGAGGTGTCACAATCCCAGATTTCAAGATATACTATAAAGCTATAGTAATCAAAACGGTATGATACTAGCACAAAAAGAGACACATAGACCAATGGAAGAGAATCAAGAGCCCAGAAATACACCTACAATTATATGGTCAATTAATCTTTGTCAAAGGAGGCAAGAATATGCATGGGAAAAAGACAATCTTTTCAATAAATGGTGCTGGGAAAACTGGATAGCTACAAGCAAAAGAATGAAACTGGACCACTTTCATACACCAAACACAGAAATAAAGTCAAAATGGATTAAGGACCAAAACGTGAGACCTGAAGCCATAAAAAGCCTAGAAGAGAGCACAGACAGTAATTTCTCTGACATTGGCTGTAACAACATTTTTCTAGATAGATCTCCTGAAGCAAGAGAAACAAAAGCAAAAATAAACTATCAGAACTACATCAAAATAAAAAGCTTCTGCATGGCAAAGGAAATAATCAACAAAACAAAAAGACAACCTACTGAATGGGAGAAGATATTTACAAATGACATATCTGATAAAGGGTTAGTATCCAAAATATATAAAGAACTTATAAAACTCAACACTAAATTAGTATCCAAAATATGTAAAACTTCTACAACTCAACACCTCCAAAACAAATAATCCAATAAAAATGGGCATAAGACATGAACAAACATTTCCCCAAATAAGACATTCTGAAGGCCAACAGACACATGAAAAGATGCTCAACAACACTCATCATCAGGGCAAAGCAAATCAAAACCACAATGAGATATCACCTTACACGTGTCAAAATGGCTAAAATCAAAAACATAAGAAACCACAAATGTGGTGAGGATTTGGAGAAAAAGAAACTCTCGTGCACTGTTGGTGGGACTGCAAACTGGTGCACCCACTATGGAAAACAGTATAGAGGTTTCCCAAAACATTAAAAATAGAATTACTATATGATCTAGTAATTCCACTACTGGGAATTTACCCAAAGTTTACAAAAACATGAAGTCAAAGAGATATAATGACCTCTATGTTTATTGCAGCATTGTTTACAGTAGCCAAATTATAGAAGCAGCCCACATGTCAATTGATTGATGAATGGATAAAGAAGAAGTGATGTACATATACAATGAAATATTATTGGGCTATTAAAAAGAATGAAATCTTGCCGTTTGCAACAACATGAATAAATCTAGAGAGTATAATGCCGAGTGAAAGAAGCGAGTCAGAGAAAGATAAAAACCATATGATCTCAATCATATGTGGAATTTAAGAAACAAAAGCAAAGAAACAGACAAGCTAAAAAACAGACTCTTAACCTGATGGTTACCAGAGGGAGGTGGGTGGGGGGATGGGTGAAATAGGTGAAGGGGATTAAGAGTGCCCTTAGCATGATAAGCACTGAGTAATGTATAGAATTGCAGAATTATTATATTGTCCATCTGAAACTAATATAACCCTGTATATTAACTATACTGGAATTAAAATAAAAAATGAAACAGTAAAAAAATTAATAAAATAAAAATTTAATAATCTTAACATTTATTGAGCATTTAATATGTACCACACTTTGTTCTAAGTTTATATATATATATATATATATATATTTCCTTATCTGTGAAATTTGGGTCATAATTGGTCCTACTGGCTATTTAGAAGATTATGAGATTTAGAAGATTATAGCCAACAGGACCAATTATGACCCAAATTTCACAGATAAGGAAATTGAGGCACAGCAAAGTTAAATAAGCTGCCCAAGCTCACATAAACAGGAAGTGGTTGGTAAGTCAGGGATCTATATGGAGGCACTCTGATCCAGAGGCTAGGTATGCCTTTAACTAGTGGTTACAGTGTAAGGAGCTGATCTAATCCTTTCATTCAATGGGTGTGGAAGTTACAGGTGACTCAGATTAGGTGTTATCTTGTTAGTGAGGACCCAAGGTAAGATTAAAAAATTCAGAGCTCAACTTCCAAGATACTTCCTGACTCTAGGTTTAGTTTGGAGGAAGAGGGGACAAGAAGGGAGGGAGGGTGGATGGGAGGAAGAAAGGAAGGAAGGAAGGAAGATTCAGAGATAAGTTTGTTGAGTGGTTGATAAATCAAATGACTGGTCAATAGATGGATAGAAAGATTAATGATAAACAGAAAGAACTGACCAGTCTTGGGTATCTCCAGCACAAAGCAATTCTGGCCTATAGTAGTTAATCAGTTATTGCTCTTTAAGCCACGAAAGCATATGAAGACATGCTATTAACACCACCCCTGGGTGTCCTCTAATTTAATGCAATTACACATGATGCTGTTATGTGCCGGCCAGGAGGCCCACAGCTGAAGGAGAGGCAAGAGGCTTCGAGAGGGTAAACTGCCTTCCCAGCAAACCCCCAGAGATTCCTTTGATAAAGAAGAATTGACTCCATTTTCTCAGTCTAAATTAGCTCACCTATTTTTGTTTTTGTTCCATTCATTGATTTAAAAAAACTTTAAAATTTGAAAATTTGTAAATCCTCACTCTCTTTGGATGACTCATCCAGGAAATTAAATCTCTGCTTCAGTTCAGTTTGTATTTTCCTTAGTTTAATTATCTTAGTCACATGCAGTCCTACTCTCACACCAGCCACTGTTGTAGTACTTAATTAACAAGGTCACAGGCAAGAAAGGTCCTGGTTGTGCTGTATCATTTTCTGTTAGATTCTAAGTGCCCTAGAGGACACAGATCAGGTTTGAACCCAGCATTTTGGGTTGCTTTCCAACTCTTTTTGACAAATTTTACATTTATTTAGTTATATCTAAAGTGCTTTAGGAAAGCAGAAAGAGGTCTATAGCCACTGGCAGAAATTGTAGAAGCATAATTTACTGAAAATTTTACATATTTTTTTCTCCCTGCATTTTCTTCTCTCCCCGGTTTGCTAAGATTACCTGGACATACTGGAAGCCCACCTCAGGAATCTTTGTATTAAGGAAAGCACAAGCACTAGAAGCTTTTAGCTTTCACAAAAGCTCAACCCCATTGTTGATAAGATGATGCTGGCTTTCCAGAGAGAGGGAAGAGAGAGAGAAGTTTCTGGAGAGAGCAAGAGGAAGACATACAGGAGACATTACTGGGGATTGGAAAGGGATGGAGGGCTGGGGGTCCTGCACATTCCTCTCTGCTCACCTATGGGATGGAGTTGTGAGAGGATTGGTAACTGACTTCCAAGAAGTGGTACAAAAAAGTGGCCATAAATGAGGGTGGCTGCATTGGATGCTGAGGGATGCAGACCCCAGATGGTGAACCAAAGTTTAAACACCCTCCACAGTCACAACAGGCTTTGGAGAAGGTAAAGAGAAAGGGATCTCCCTGCAGATCTCCTTTTAATGCTCGTGCTGGCTCTTATGCCTGACCTCAGTCCCATCCTATGGAGAGCCTTCCACTTACTGGAATCTTGCTCTGCCTTCATGGCCAGTTCAAGCCCTACCATCTCTGCTAAGTTTGTTCCAACAACTCTGGTCCACTTATTCTGCTCATCCTCAGAACCCCTCCCGTGCTTACAGATTGCTCCAGACAGAGAGGCTTTTGATAATTTATTGTCCTAAAGTTTTCTCTCATCCATTCACTCAACAGATATTTATTGAACTCCTGCTGAGTGGGCCAGTCTCTGTTCTTGGCACTGGGGAGGCTATTGTGTACATGGGGACAAGAATCCTGCCCTCAGGGCACTCATGTTCTAGTAGGGAAGAGACAGAATGATAGCTCCTGTCTTGTCCCAGTCTCATTATAGGTCATGAGAAGGGAAATGTCATATACCACTTAGGCTCTTGGACCACTCTCTAAGAAGAAATGGTGTATTGCAAACTCCCCAGCATATACTGGAATATCTGAGCATACTAGCTAATTAAGGAAAGATGGTCCACAGAGGTCAGGTAGGATTCTATAAACCTTCAGTCTCAGGCACAGTGAGATCTCAGATTTTTTCCATCATAGAATTTGTACTTTGTCATTATTATTGCTAAAGACATAACATGGAAATATTGACTTTGGTGTATTTCCTTTGACCTTAGAGCTGAAGAATCCTAGGGTTATAGAATACTCCTCTCGCTTAGTAAAAAAGCCATTGGTGATTTCTGAGATGTTTATGGAGCAGATAACCCTTCATGTACAAGGAATGTCTTTCCTGTCCCAGCTTGAATGTGTCCGGTTGGTTAAAGGAAATTTTTATACTCAGAGGTCATGGGTTGGCAGATCCATTATGGCTAAATATCTTCCCAGGCCTAAATGAGGTGTTGGTTTGAAAATCTGGCTTCCCTGCCAATAGAAAGATAAAACATGGAAGGAAGGCAGATTAAGATTGGGTGGTCTTCTTCTAAATTACCGGCACTGTTAAAAAAAATTTTCCCCACAGCATTGGAGGCCAAAATATGTCCATGGAGAGAAGGATTTTGGATCCACAGGGAGTAGTGAAGATAGAACAATAGATTGATGGTTTCTAAGAAAAGCAATTATCTTACATTTGGTGTTAGAGTCACTTGGTTCAGACCACTACTTATGGAACCATTCTTCCTGTTGAAGATTATCATTTTGTGAGGCAGAGACCTCAGCCATGGAATTAGGAATTGTCTTATTTATTTTTCTTACAATGGTGTGTCAACAGTAAAGAAAAGAAAAGTCTGGAAGAAGCAGGGTAGTGAGAAAGAGGTAGTTGTCATCATTAACATGGTAAAGAAATAATTATGGATCTCAAAGAGACCCTAGGGTGATGCCAGATGTTACTAGCAATTGGGAGGAAACCTGGCTGGCTATGTGTGTGAAAGAGGATCTATCCTTGCCAATGCCACCCTTTGCGGCTTCAAAGAGGAAAATTAGAGCTTTCAGAACTTCACTTGCAAGTTGGCATGCAGTATTTTGTTTAAAAAAAAAAAAGGGAGAGGGAAGTACTGTATAAAAAGACTTTCTTTTCCTTTGTGCCTGCATTTTATATTATAGGAAGTTTCCTACTCAGGAAATGAAGCTAGGATTGACTTCTCATGAAAAAAAAGTCAATTGAGGATATGTGCAAAAAAATGAGATTTTTATCTTCTCTTGGAAAGCTGACCCAGGACAGACTACATCCCTCAGTATGGTCACACACCAGATGAAAGGGGCCTAGAAGAATGACAAGGACAACTATCTTGTGTCAATTCCATTCCCACTTTATTTAATATATGATGTTTTATGGCCACATTTGGGGGTCCTTGAGCTTCGTTTGGCCAAATGTAGATTAAGGGACACAAATGAAGGGAGGGTGTTTTGGGTTTCCCTTTCAAAGTTTATTTACTTATTTATTTTATTTATTTTGAAAGAGAGATAGAGAGCGAGCGGGGGAGGGGCAGAGAGGGAGACAGAATCCCAAGCAGGCTCCACGCTCTCAGCTCAGAGCCTGGTGCAGGCCTCGTACTCACAAACCATGAGATCATGACCTGAGCGGAAGTCGTGAGTTTGCCGCTTAATTGACTGAGCCCCCCAGGTACCCCCCAGTTGCCCTTTAAGTAGGATGAATGACAGGGCCAACCCTGGATGCAGCAGAGCTCAGCAAATGCTAGCCGTCTGGAATGTGCCATTCCTGTCCTGGCATAATAATGCCAGATTTCCCTAGGAAATCTTGTCACTCTACCTGCTGGGTGCATGATGATTTCCTAGTCTTTATAAATTTCCCACAGATGCTGTTCTGTTTCAGCCACAAGCCATTATTTAAGTTTACTATGTTAGTGACTGAAAATTAATTTCTAAAAATTGAACTAGACAATAACAAAAATTAGAACAAGAACAGATGATATTAATTAAAAACAATATGAGTCACAGGAACAAATCCGGTTTTGTGAGTAGTATTTGGAGACCCAAAATGCAAAACAAACAGACTTCAATTGCTTGGGGAAAAAGAGGAGTAAAGAGGGAAATTTTTGCATCACTATAATTATCTGTTAATATGAAACAGATTTCAATCGTCTTGGGATTACTAACATCCCACAAATAAGGCAAGTTCCAAAAAGTCTGGTTAAGAACATAGCTTTCCGTCTCTAAAACACATTACACACTACTTATTTCTATATGCTGCCCAATGCATGTTTGCAGCAGCAAAGGACATAGCTAATAAAATAACCAAATGGGTGACCAATCAAATACTTATGTGTAACATAGTGTCCTAGAAGCCCATTTGTCATTTGAGGCTTGTCCCTACCTGGTACCACTCTCTAACTAAAGTCTTTTGGGGCGCCTGGGTGGTGCAGTCGGTTAAGCGTCCGACTTCAGCCAGGTCACGATCTCGCGGTCCGGGAGTTCGAGCCCCGCGTCGGGCTCTGGGCTGATGGCTCAGAGCCTGGAGCCTGTTTCCGACTCTGTGTCTCCCTCTCTCTCTGCCCCTCCCCCGTTCATGCTCTGTCTCTCTCTGTCCCAAAAATAAATAAACGTTGAAAAAAAATTAAAAAAAAATAAATAAAGTCTTTCAACCTCTTATTGTACATTTGTGTACCAGGTTTGATTCTTACCTGGTTATTTAAAAAAAATATTTTTTTTAACGTTTTTATTTTATTTTTGAGACAGAGAGAGACAGAGCATGAACGGGGGAGGGTCAGAGAGAGAGGGAGACACAGAATCGGAAACAGGCTCCAGGCGCTGAGCTGTCAGCCCAGAGCCTGATGCGGGGCTCGAACACACAGACCGCGAGATCACGACCTGAGCCGAAGTCGGACGCTTAACCGACCAAGCCACCCAGGCGCCCCGATTCTTACCTGGTTATTAATGCTGAGTCTTACCATAGTGCATACTCAATTAAGGAATTATATTTCGTTTTCAATTTGTATTTCAAATTAGTATTTGTGACCAATCAGAGAAAATGTGTAATTTTTTTTTTTTTTTTTAATTTCAAACTGGGTCTTAAAGCAGCTGGTCAACCACCAACCATTTATAAACCATCAAATTCTTCTTCCTCCTTCTACCGTTTATATGCAGCCTCTTTTTTATGAAGTTTGCTTTTATGAACAGACTCCAAAACAAGCACAGAGTAGACTATGTAAACTTGGTTCTGTTCATTATGTAGCGCATTCAGGGCTAAAAGACTTGCTAAAATTAAATAAGTAAAATGATGATCACGCCAACCAGTTGGCCAAGATTAACTTAGGGAACATATCCTACGAGAAGTTTCAGTATCTTCAAAACAAGTCAGAGTGAGATCACTTGTCTCCTTCTTCACTTCCTGTTTACATTTTTTAGCTGTTATCTTACAAGCCATTTTATTCTGTCTGCATGATCATCCTATAGGACCATATATTTCCAGTGGGCTGGAACTCTCCGCCTGGGGTTGTTTGGTATGTTACTTGCACCTGGGGAACAGGTGTAGTATTCAGAGCAGTTGGCAGCAGTAGGAGAGTATGGCAGGAGCAGAGGCAAGCAGAGAGGTGCAAAGTCATCTTTGAGAAATACAAGGGCAACTGCTCATGCCTGGTGGAATCTTTGCCCAGTGCTGGTGACAGTCTGTGGTAATCTGGGAAGCTGTACCTTTATTGGAGAGCATGCTGCATTGTCTCCTGCTTTGTGTAGCCACATCCATACATTTTTATGCACTGCCATTAAAAACACTTTTGTGCGCTTTAACTGGGTCCGTTGGAATTTTTCTGTTAATCCCCTCTTTATCCAGTTATGATAACTCTATGGCTGAAGAGGGCATAGATTTGAACTGCATGGACTCAAGGGTTTCTATGTTTTTCAGTTCTTATATAGATGTTAAGGATTTCTAAGAATTAGGAGATGATGACTTCAAAATCCTCTGATGCAATAAAAAGAACATGCAAACTACAAAGTGCCTCTTTCTATGCTAGTACCCAAGGAAAATCCCAGAGCATTACAGATGGTGTGAGATAATCTATTTAGTTGTATATTAGGCTGTGCTGCTATATCTTGTGGTTTGCTCTCAGTTCTGAAGCATAACTGAGTTGGCTTATACCTGTATATTCCATGTTAATAATTACTAGCAACATGCTTTGTTAATAAATGTTAATAAAAAGAAGACCATAATGTACCACAATATGACACCTAAATGTCTGCATGATTAAGATAATATTAATGAATAGGAACTAACAATTCTAGGCCTAGAAGACCTTGCTACATCATCATTTCTTACCAGAAGTATGGAAGAAGTCATGTGACCCCATAAATTACTGGGCCCTGGATAAACATTGTGTTGCCTTTCAGATTTATTGCTGTCTAAATCCTAGACTACCACAAGTGTAAAACAAAGATGTTTACTTTAGTATTCCTTTGTGCTTCAAATAAAGCTACTATAGTCTGACTTGCTCATGCCAGTGGGACGGGACGGAATAATTATCTAACACTTACAACAGGTAAGATTGGTTAATTAGCCCTTAGAATTGCTTAGCAAAATGAAGTCTGTGCTGAACTGGATGCAATCACCTGCAAAGTAAATATGCTGTTCGCTTCCTTTTTGATTTCAGTTGCATACATGGAACAAGGGAAGTTTCAAGATCTTTTTTTTTTTAAGAAGTTCAATTGCTTGGCAGTGCTTCGGGTATGCATTTGGATACCTTGATGACTGTCCTTTCTTCCTTTTTCAGTGAACCAAATTTGTGTTTGGGATAAGCCCTTGGTTGGTTGGTTTTTTTGCCTCTGCTTTTTAAACTTACAGATTCTCTGAAACGATTTGGGGGCACTTGCCTTGAGACTAGGGATGAGTAAAGTTTTAGGGGAGAAACCCTGCCTGGTTTCAATCAGAGCAGCTTTGGTTTTTCTCATATGCTGGAGTTTCATGCAAGGTTTTCTGGGGTATGGGGGATTTTTACTACTTAAAAATATACCTGAAATCAGTTTGTAGAGAGCATTGTGCTAAAGAACCTATGTAGTTAAAGCATTATGAAATGTAGTCTCGAAAAGGGAGTTAATACTTCTTAAGGTACACAGAGATGAGCCAAAGTTAGCAATGTGCATAACCAAAGGACACAAGCTGGGTGGGCCTGAATGACAAAGTCAGCAGCGGTGGTTGGGAAAGCAGTTCCCAGGTGGGGAACCCTTCCCCTGCCATGCCCTGAAAATCAACATGGAAGTCATCATTAAACTCCCAGATCACATCCAAACTGTACATTGCCAGTGATGATCATGCTTGGATGTCATCTCTAAGGAGGTTACTGCAGTGTTCCGCTCAAAATCAGCTATAATGTGATACAGAATCTGAAGCAGTCTTTATGGCTAAGTTCACTGTTAGGTTTATGCCAGAATCTAATTTATTTGATCTGTAGATTACAATTCATTGATTATTGCTCTTTGAAAGAAGTAATCATATGTTATATGTACTATACACACATACACAATGGAATAATTATTATACAGCCAAAAAAAAATAAGATTGTTCCATTTGAGAAAACATGGATAGATCTTCAGAAAACATGGATAGATCCACTAATGCTAAGTGAAATTAAGTCAGACCAAAGAAAACAAATACCATATGATTTCACTCCTATGTGGAATCTAAAAATAAACAAACGAATAAACAAAGAAACAGCAGAATCAGATGTATCAATGCAGAGAACAAATTGGTGGTTGTCAGAGGGGAGAGAGGTGGGAGAATGAGCAAAATGGATGAAGGGCTGTGAGAAATACAGATTTCCAGTTATGGAATGAATAAGGCATGGGAATCAAAGGCACAGCATAGGGAATATAGTCAATGATATTATATGGTGACAGATGGTAGCTACACTCGTGATGAGCATAGCATAATATATAAAGTTGTTGAATCACTATGTTGTGCCCCTGAAACTAATGTAACATTGTGTGTCAACCATACTCAAAAAAATTTTAATAATAAAAAGGGAAGTATCAATTTGTATGCTTTGTTCTCATCTTTGAAGGGAATAAGCCTGGGGTGGAAAAGGACACTTTAAAAACTAGAGTCCTATCTACTCATGGATTATTCCAGGGCAAACTTCTAGATCACAAATTAAAAGTAAGAAGTCAAAGGAAAAGCAGCATTATTGCTCATTGATGATAAAAGTTTCATTCCCCTTTGATCTGTCCTACAAAGGAGAATGTTAAATGTTTTACAGATAGACTTGTCCAGTAAAGTCCTTTACAGGAATACATTCTAAAAAATATTTAGAGATGAAAAAAGATTTATGTACAAGAATGTTTTAGCTTTATTTGTAATAAAGAATAGAAAGCCACAATAGAAATCCAGCAAAGGGAATTGAGTTAAATAAATTATGGTACATTCATGTATTGGAATGTTCTGCAGCCCTTTAAAATTATACTTTTGAAGACAAGTATATTTAGAAAATTCAGATATAAATGTTAAGTGAGTATATAGTAAATATTATTATAAAACTAATTTAGTGCAAATGTTAAGATACTTAGAATTTTATCACTATATATTAAACACTTAGAATTTATTACTATATATAGAATTTTATCATTATATATATAGTTATATATATAGTATATCATTATATATATAGTATACCCTTATATATACTATATATATAATATTTATATAGGATATCTGTATATATAGTATTTCCTTATTATCTAGAAGATAATAAAGAAATTCATCTAGAATGGATAAAGAAGATGTGGTGTATATGTATATATGTATACACACACACACACACACACACACACACGATGGAATATTACTCAGTGATCAAAAAGAATGAAATCTTGCCATATGCAATAACATGGATGGAATTAGAGTGTATTATGCTAAGCAAAATAAGTAAGTCAGAGAAAGATAAATATCATATGATTTCACTCACATGTGGAATTTAAGAAACAAAACAAATGAACACAAGGGAAGGGAAGGAAAAATAAGATAAAAACAGAGAGGGTGGCAAGCCATAAGAGACTCTTAAATACAGAGAACAAACAGAGGGTTGCTGGAGGGGAGACAGGTGGAGGGGATGGGCTGAATGGGTGATGGGCATTAAGGAGGGCACTTGTTGAGATGAGCACTAGGTGTTATATGTAAGTGATGAATCGCGCTAAATTCTACTCCTGAAACCATTATTATAACATATATTAACTAACTTGCATTTAAATAAAAATTTTTAAAAATAAAAAAATAAGGAAATTCATCTAAATATTAATAATGTTTTCTCCATGTGTTGGAAATAATGTAAGTGCTTTTTACTTCTGCATATTCCTTTATTACACACATTCTTTATTAAGAGAAAGCATGATTTTTAGACTCAGAAAAAACTAATTATGTAACAAGGCACTTGTCCAGGCAGAAGCTGACATGCTTTTCTCTATGAAAAAATATATGGGTGAAATGAACTTGCGGTCTCTAGGGAGGAGATAAGTAATTTACCTGAGAATTCCCAGAGCATCGGGGAAAGGAGGAGACCCAGATCTCATTCCCTTTTTCCTGATATTCAAAGTAATTGAAACTTTTGGGTGGGCTGGATAGCTCATAGGTCATGTCACCATGACCCAGTGACAAAAAAGGGGGAAAAAAACTCCACACACAATCATCTCAAGGATATAGAGAGGATCCCACAATGGTTGTCAAAGAGGACTGATGTGTTGGTCATGGTAGGATGAAGACAGAAACCTGCCTTGACCCATGATATCTTCTAGCTCTGGCCTAATGCTATAAACTAAAAAGAGTATTCCATGGACATATGGTATTGTCATTGAAGCTGTCTCCCTGCTAAGAAGAGACAATTTTTCTAAGGGAAGATGTAGAATCAAACCATTGCGTTGGAACCTTAAAAGGAGATGTGGACTTATTTTGGACCTCCGAGCTGATAAAATGGGACCTAACAGTTGTTATTTTTTTTCAAATAAAGGGATAAAATTCGCTATAAAATTTGCTATAAAATGAGATGAAATGGTATAATAAAAGCCAGAATGATTAAGATTAGAAAAAATCTTTGCTAATTGTAAAATAAAACGAGATTAAAAATACAATGATTATATGAATAGCAATAAAAATAATTACCTTAAGGAATATCCTAGATAAATATTGTTAGTATTTTGTCATATGTCCTTTGAAAGTCTCCATAAAAATGTTATAATACCATACATAGTTGTTTGCAGTTTAACTTAAACATTTGCCAGATGTATTTGTTGTACATCAACAAATATGGATCTACACCATCTCTTTCAATGTCTGAGAAGGATTCTATTTTATGGTGTAGTGACAATTTTTAATATTCTGATTGTGATGATCTAACTTAAGGTTTGGGATTATGATGGTGAAGAGGATTCTGTCTGCAAGTGGGAACTTTCTTCAACAGATGGTTTTCCTCTTGTATAAATACCGCAACCAGGGCCATACTCGTATTCAGAGCTAAGAGAGAATAGAAATTCTCATGAATTAAAAGATAATTTGGTGAAGGTCAACTGGACCCAGGCAGAAGAATATTCTAATTTATTAGACTTATCTCCTTATGTCAAATAAAACAGTTGAGCCAATGTTAGTTTGACCTGCTCTTGTCTTTCTGAGTCTTAAAGTGAAATATAGACCAAAGAGAGAAATTACCTCTGCCTCTCCCAACGTAACAGCCCTCAGCTGTGATAACAAGCTATTCTGGTGGACAGAAATCTGGAGAGACACTATAAATGCTCTACGCTCTGGACACACTGAAGCTGTTGCAGTCAGTATTACCTTTATTTTGCCTGAATGAAATCCTGCCCAACGTTTTCTTTCTAGATCATTCTATGTTGGAAATCTTGTGAACTTATGTAGATGGTCCATGAGCAGGAGGAGTAAAATACTTCTATTCTGAAGGAAGTATATCTGGACCAATGAAAGTCTTTTTCTAGGACAAGGGTGAGAGAGTTTGGGGCTGGAGTGGACATGTCACTTATTTTGCTCTTATATCCAAGAATTAGAATTATTTTTATTTTTAAATATCTGGTGGTAAAAAGAGCTTAAAATAGTTGAACCATTCAGGGGGACTAAAGAAAATTAAAACAGGCTGGATGCATCATGATTCATTTAGCCAATTCTTTATAGATAGATATTTAGGGGTTTTTTTTTTTGGCTCTTTTTTGTTTGTTTCTTGGTCTGCAAGCATTCCTGTACATAAATCTTGTCACATTTATTTGATTATACTCTTAAGATAATTGCCTTGAAATGCAATTGCTGAGTAAGAATTTGAAAAACTTTAAAGTTTTTGATCTATATTGTTAAGTTGCCCTCCAAAAAATAATAATTTATATCCCACAGAAAGTGTATGAGAATAGTTGCTTTCTGAAAACTGTCACCAACATCATGTGTTACCATTATATTAAATACAATTTTTTCAAAACTGTCTAATCCAAAACATGAGAAATGGTACACCATCACTTTGTTCAGTGTCAATGGTATACCTCAGAATAATCATCATGATAATCATTATCACAACATTTATTTAGGACTTAGTATGTGGCCAACTGCTATGATAATCACACATCTTATCTTCTCAAAATAGTGCAGTGACAGGGGTGCCTGGGTGGCTCAGTTTGCTAAGTGTCTGACTTCGGCTCAGGTCATGATATCACAGTTCATGAGTTCGAGCCCACTGCTGTCAGCACAGAGCTCACTTCGGATCCTCTGTCTCTCTCTCTCTCTGCACCTCCTCTGCTACTGCTCTTTCTCTCTCTCTCAAAAATAAACAAACATTAAGAAAAGGATAGTGCAGTGACATAGGTTCCATTAGTTCATTGGCCATTTATAATGTTTTGGGCAAATTTCTGTTCATGTCTTTTGCCTATTTCTCTCTGTGTACAAGTACACTTTAAACATTAAGGCAGTCAACATTTTCCTTTTAATGTCCTTTTCTGGGGCTATGTCTTTATTGATATTTCTATTAGTCAAAAGTAGTAGATAAATCACAAAGTAGGAGAAACAGACTCTGACTGAGATAAAGACGGTACAAAACTAAAATGGGGCAAGGAGATGAAGAGATAATTGGGATTGGAAGTATTAATATGAACTTATAATTTCATATGTATTAGTCTCTCTAAGCAACCTCTGGATTTGTAAACATGCCCCAGCATTAGCAGATTGCACAAACAAGTTCTGCAGTCCCCAGGGAACGTTTACTCTTCAATGCCTTCAAATGTGGCCACAGGGCTGATGGGCAAGGAATCGCCTTCCACAGCCAAGAGTCACAGACGGTAGGGAGTGCCTCTCAGAGCTAAATCAGGAACTTGCTCCCTCACCAGGACAGGGGGTCTTCACTATCTCTGACTAGAAGGATTTGGAAACAGTGACTGTGGTATATTTCCTCTTTTTCCCCTTTTTGTTCTGAATCTATCACTGCTGGTGGGAAAAGATCTTTCTCTTCAACTGTAGGTGATCAGACCAAAAAAGCCACATAATGGAGAGAAGTGCCATTCACCAACAGATCACAGACTTGGAACTTGAGGATATAACTGGACGGGACTTTGGGAACATCTCCTATAGGAAGAGGGATGGTGAGTCATGTACAGTTGGATATTCGGGTGGCAAAAGAGGTCTGTGAAAGAAACTGCTTGTTAGCTATCCCCAGTCCCCATTCTCTTCTTCCTCTATAGTAGACATCTTGAAATTTCACCAAGTCCCTACCTCCTTTGCACCTACATGAGACCCTTGGTCCCTGGGTCCCTGAGGGACTTCATGGAGCAGATCTCTTAAACCAGCATGGCACCATTTACTTCCAGTCTGGTGAGTTAGAGAAAAATAAACTTCTAACGAACTTAGTCAATACACTACTGTTTTGGACCCCTGGAATATACAGCTGAACCTATATTCCAATTTATGTATGTAAAGATTACGTCTTAGTGTATTTTGCCATGCTACAGTTCTGAAATGCATAGGAATTAATTTTTTTGCATAAATTTTTGTTGAGAAACCAAAGCATAAGTTAAAATACAATTTAATTTATAATAACATCCTAGATGTACTGATTAGGGATTTATCTTGAAACTGAGAAATGTCATATATGTTTTTTCATTTTTCATGAAAAAACAGCTGCATGTATTTTTTCAAACACAAGTTTGAAAAACAAAACTGTTTTTAATCCTTTTATAAATGGAAGCTTTATATTTCAAATATTTTAATTGGTTGCTTGGAAGGTATCTTTTCCAAACAGAAACGTTTTTTTAAGCATAGAGACTTTTGAAGAGCATTTGAAAACCCAAATGGTTTACATTAAACCTACACGTTCAGAGCTCTAAGTTTAGAGTTCTTTTAGAAAGCTCAAGAACTTATTTTTAAAAGCAAACAAACAATAATAACATGCACATGTTAAATATAAATCATTTTTAAAAATAGTGCACTAGAACTAATGAAGGCATGTAACTTTTCTCCTTTCATTTTGAAACGTAAAAATCAACCTTGTCTGTCGTATCTTGCACAAACTGACATTCTTTTAATTGTACATTTAAAGCAGCTGTTTGGCACCAGGTTGGGTCAGCTTCACTTCTTTTTTGCCTAAGAACTTTGGCCAATCTCTTAGATTCAACTGAGATTCCCTACAACTACTCAGTTAAGATTTTTTCCCCAAGGGCTTCATTCTTTTTCTCATACAGTAACAGTAAGAAATTGATTGAATTCCAATTAATTTGCTCCCTTGAATCTCAGTTCACCCCTAAAAATGAATAACTGAAATTATCATTGACACCCCACTTTTTATTTTTGAGGATTCAAACTATGCAGGCACAACAGGTAAGCTGAAGTATGGATGGGTACCTGTTATTCTCAAGAGAGTAGAAACATAGATGATTTAAATGAAACTTGAGGCTTTCTTGGCCGGGGGTGGGGGTGCAAGGAAGGTGTGTGTGTCACCAGTTCAAACACAGAAGACAATCAAAATGAGACCTGCCATGTATAGACCAAGTCCTTACCTAAGGTACTATTTCCGGTCTCTTGGTCCACTTGAGAAGGTGAGCCAGGGCTGGCAGACAGGTGCACTGGTCTCGAGAATTCAGAAATTCTTGCATTACTTAATTGTGCAAATGTGATCCGAATTCCTAGCCCTATTTCACAGAGCAGAACCGGCTATATCTCATTTCACATGGTAAGAAACACTCAACATTTTGCATTTACATTTAATTTTAAGCATCATATTTATCTTTTCTAAGACTGTGTCTAGCAGATATGATTATGTTAACATGGGTAGTATGATCCTCACCAGAGTTAGACAGATGACAGGCGGCTTGTTACAGAAAGCTTGCACTAAAGGTTTTTAAAGGACTCTTACTTTAAAGATTGGCACCAGGGGACATAGCCATGAGAATTCTGTCTTGCTGTCACTTTGTTAGAAAGAGTTGCTTTGAGCCAACACCCAAACATACTGATGCATTTAAATACAGAAGTCAATATAAAACCAGCAAAAACTTTTATACCCTTTCTTTTCTATTTTACATGTCTCTGACTCTTCCTGTGTCTTAAATAGATTGACTATAGTCTTAAAAGTCTGCAGAAGATTCCATTTACTAACTAACACTTTACTGATTAGGCTGCTTCAATTTCTCATTATTATTAACAGTGCTCCTGGTGACACCACCCCTTCCCAAGCCTTAATTCTTATCAGGATTTGATAGATGGCTATAGAAAGGCACTGTATACGGATGTAGATGTGGCACAAAGCAATTCCAGGGTTGCTGTTCATGCTGGATTCATGCACAACTTTCCAGGCTGTAGGTGATGGCCCCGTCTACAGAATTTGAAACAATCCCAGGAAGATACGCTGCCTGTTACCTCCTTAGAGAAGATCTCTACTCCTGCTTCTTCAACATTATTCATGTGATTCTTCCAAGGTTCCTAACAGACTAGTCGCAAAAAGGACACTACAATTAAATTGATTGCCCACCTCCCCTAAAATTAAGAAATACTACGAAGATTATAAAACTAAGAAACCATTAGGATGAATTCCATCATTCTTTGACTTCCTAAATCTTCACACTCCTCCAACTCTGACTCTACAAGATGCTCAACCCTCTGAGTTCATTCTCCATCACTCTGACCCTTACTTGGTAAAATGCCTTATTAAGACCTGATTATAACGCCAGCTAAGGGCAATACCTGGGGGGTTATAGTTGCTGCCCAAATGTTGGGGGCAATGCTGTGAAGTTGAGAGCAAGTAATTTATTCAGGAGATGAACCCAGAAAATGCTGTTAAGGGGTGAGGAAAAGAGATTGAAAAATGAAAGAAAACCATAAAGGATGCGTTTTCGAGCATATTAATATTGTAGGCAATTGAAGCTCAATCCCACCGAGGATCTTGAGAGACAGTATTGGACATGTGTCACAGTCATCCTCTCTGAGGGGCAAGGAAGCTGGAGAAGTTTTTCATCAGCTCCCCAGGTATCTTTGTTTTGTGGCTGCTTTCAGGGCAGGGATTAACTCTTTGGCACTTTTGCCTTGCCCTTTGCAAGGGCTGGGATTGCTCCCAGAGTCAGATACAAACCCTCAGACTTTGACTACATAGAGGTAGGTCCTCGGGCAAGTACCAATAATGCCTGCTCCAGGGGTCATCCATGACATCATTTTTCAGATGTGTGAACTGATAAATTGCTTATTTTCGTTTAAGAAAATTTGAGTTGGGTTTATGTTACTTTTAACCAAGTGAATCCTGACTAATCCATATAGCAGACATATATTGCATACCTACATATACTGTAAAATTGTGAGAAATACTAAGAAGAATGTGATACAGGACCCATATCAAACATAATAATTACTATGATGAATAAACTTGGCACTTCTTAATAGTTATAGTTTGAATTTAGTGGCCATTGGCTACACATTGGTCCTTATGCTAGCCGTTTACATGGTACTAAAAATAGTTATATTTTTTTTAGTCCTTGACTTGAGCCAAGATTTTTAATTATATTATTATGTTTAATACATATGTTGTTTTATTTGGCAAGGGAGGAATTAAGGTTGCCAATAACCTGACCTTGAGATGGGGGGATTGCTCTGGATTATCGGGGTGAGCACGATATAGTCACAAGGGTTCTTTTAAGTAAAAGACGGAGGCAGAAGTGTCAGAGTCAGGGAACCTTGAAGATGCTGATGTTGAAGATGAAGGAAGAGGCGCAAGCCAAGGAACGCAGACAGCCTCTATAAATTGGAGAAGACAAGGAAATGGATATCTCCCTTTTGCCTCCAGAAAGAATATAGCCCCTTGACACGTTGACTGTAGCTCAGTGAGACCCCTTTTGAATTTATGATCTCCAGAACTATAATCATAAATTTGTGTTCTAAGCCCTTAAGGTTGTGGTAATTTGTTACAGCAGCCATGGGAAACTAATCCACTGCAACGAAGGGGGGGGGGTGGGGACCATCTGTAGAACTAGCTATTCCCAAGGTTCCAGAAATAATTGTGGTGTTGATGTGAGATCACTTAGAAGGGTTACATTACCACTCAGATCCTGAAGAAGTATTGCCTCAGCACACCATGAAAAATTATAAGGAAAAACTTACATTTAAAGGTAGGACTGCTTAAAGATATTCTATTTGAGTGGAAGCTTAGCCTAGTGAGTTAGGGACTGATCCTGGGCGAAGACTTCCCTGGGGGTTGTTTTCTCCTAATAGTATAATAAATGTTTCTTGACAAATCACTGGATGCATTTTCCTTTTTCATACTCTTACAGTGAATCTTAGAATGTTTTTTTTCCTTATTCATAGAGTATAATAAAAATAAAATAGGATCTGATAAATCCTACTTTACTTGGGTCTCTTTTCTTTTTGAAGTCTAATACCATTTTTTAAACACACACTAGCAAACAATCTATTCATACCACAAATCTGGAAAAAAGTTACAATTTTTATTGTTTCAACGTAAGTTGAAATATCTGTATATAGAGAGTTAGATTTATGGTCCTTTGAAGAATATCTATCATTTCTATATTGATACATTTGTTATTTCAAAGTATGTACTCCAATTGGTATATTGACTTTAATATGTACCTATTTGAGGAAGTGTTTCTAATTGTCCTGTGACACTTCCAAAATATATTTTTAGTTTGTAAATCAGATAATAACAAAAGTTATTCCACAGTGCCAAGGGCTTGTGATTCACAAGATCTGGTTCACTGGTGGAAGAGAATGGTAGGTTGTGAGGTACGTTTGATCTGATAGGAACAGCTATATAAACACCAAGGCTAGCTCCAAAGAATTTCTCTGAGAAATAGGACAATCATTTGGCTGCATTGTCAGGTCTCATATTAGAGTCAGGTTTCATCAACATAATGGTTATTTTCCTCCCCAATAGGTAGTATTTATTCCCTCATGCTGAGCAGCAAGGAAAAGAATAGGAAATGAGGACTAGAAAAAGACCTCAGGGTAGACAATCTATCCAAATTCATCTTGATTGGACAAACTAACTAATAGTACATATTTTTGAACCTACAGAAACATTTCCCAAGAATAAACTATATTGGACTCATCTGCCTTTAAATGCCAGCATATAAGTGATTAAATGGTGATATTTGAACAAAGTCCCCTCTCTATTCTTAAGTTGACTAACATTCCTCAGAAACAGATTTTTCCCCCCTAAATTTTCACAGACCAGAATAGTTTATGTCAGGATACAACTGGAGTTCAAATTTCATTTCACCTTGTGTGAATATTTTGGGATTGTTTACTTCCGTATATTGTTTAAATATGAGATCACATTTTTCTGGGAAAGAGATGGGAAAGAGATCTTTCTTGTTGCGTGTTTTGTGTTTTGGGGGAGGAGCCATCTTATGTTAAGGCAATCTGGCCCCCTGTGCCTCTCATTCTACTGGTCTGTACTATCTAATAAAGATGGTTGCTTCCCAGTCTATAGGTACATACTGTTGATTGCTTTTGTGGGCTACTTACTACTTGATGGGGGCGAAGATATTTCAAGCTTTGGAGACAGACATTCAGGAGGAATTGAAAAATTCCTTTTTGGAGGCCAGAGAAGCTTTAATGAGTAACTATGCCAACATCACTCCAGAAGAGCTTGAAATCTTTTTGCAGGTAAGAGATAAAGGGGTTTTGTTTTGAAAGTTATAAATTTGCTAATTATGTGTCTAGCTGTAGATAGGTTTTATAGAATGCCTTCTTGTTTGTTTTACCTAAACTTGCATAAGTAATAGCACTAGTTTTCTGTCATCTGGAGAGGGAAAAAAGGTATAAGCCCTTCTAGTGGTAGGAGACATAAGGAAAACCAGTAAGAGAATGCAAAGGAGTAAGATAGATACAGGTAAGAGGAAAAATGACAGAGCAGATACAGCAAGGGCACAGGAACTCTAAAAGATATCCTGAGGGTCAGGAAAGAATAACTAGTATTGGACTAACTCTTCCATTGACACTAATTGTAAAGCAAAACAAAACAAATATTACAAAAATAACTGTCTGAGAACACAGGAGTATAAGCAAAGCAGGTGGGTCCCAAAAAGGGAATGACCATTTAAAGCAAGCACGTGAGCTGAAGTCCACATTTACTTGTCTTTTCCTCTGTGAGTTACTTCCCAGTTACCTTGGTGATAGGTAATAAGTCCTAGCAGAAAGCAGTAGCCTTACTAGGCTGAACTGACAAGAAGTCAGAATGTGGGGTTCTAACAGTGGCTGAGATTTGAGAAGAAATTCCCAGAAAGGAGGATTCCTCAAAGTGAGAAAGTCCACAAGTTCCAAGTCTGCTATGAATTCCTCTCAAGCTGTTGGCCAACTCCTGAGTTATGCATTTGCAGAGTAAGACCTTAGAGAAACAAATGAAAGCAGCATCTGTGATTCTAAAGAGCTGTGTAGAGACTTTAGCAGCCATCTATTGCTGGGGAGACAGAAATTAGAGTTCAAGGCTCACCAAGTTAGAGGGACTTGGTAACCACCCTGAGTTGTCTGTTGAGATCCCAGAAACACCACACCCTAGAAGTAAAACTGAAAATACAGCAAGCTCTAACAAATTATATCATTTACTCTCAACAGGAGTAAGGAAATCTGCTGGTATTCCATCTGCCTGCCAAATAAAACTCCAAACCCTCTTTTTTAAGGAAGATAACATCATCCAGAGTCTCTACATATTTTCATATACAATGGCCAGCATCCAATGAAAAATTAGGAGGTGTGATTAAAAATGGAAACAACTGACTGGAAACTAACGGAACCACAGGCATTAGAAAGAGACCAATAATTTGATAAAGAGTCATCATCTAAAGACATTAAAATAAGTATGGTTAATAGTTTAAGAAAATCTAGGAAAGGACAGAAAATTTTTCTACTGTAAGTATCTGGAATGCTTAAAAAACTGTCTAACCAGTATTATAGAGATGGAAAACAGATTAGTGGTTAACAGAGGCTAGGGATAAGGGTTGTTTTGGTAGATGTGACTATAAAGGGGTAGCATGAGGGATATTTTTGTGTTTTGTTGATACAATAGTTCTGAATCTTGATTTTAGTGGTAATTACAGAAGTCATTACACGCTCTTTAAAAAAAAAAGCTTTATAGGGGCACCTGGGTGACTCGGTCGTTTAGGTGTCCGACTTCTGCTCAGGTGATGATCTCACGGCTTGTGGGTTCAAGCCCTGCATCAGGCTCTATGCTGACAGCTCAGGGCCTGGAGCCTGCATCAGATTCTGTGTCTCCCTCTCTCTGCACCTCCCCAACTTGCACGCTGTCTCTCTCTCACTCTAAAATAAATAAACATTAAAAAAATAAAAGATTGAGATACTGTTCACATACGGTACAATTTACTTATTTAAAGTTCACAATTCAATGGTCTTTAGGATATTCAGAGTTGTGCAATCATTTTATGTTGCTGTTGTCTAGTTTTGCCATCAGTCCTGCAAGTCTTACAGAGAGCGTTGGGAACAAAACCTCCTTACCTTCCTCCCTTCCTACCTTCCTTCCTTTAATAACTATTGTGTATATCTGCCTGCCCCACGTCTCATGAATAATGATGAACTTGAAGTACCTCTGGGAAATTTATGTGAAAAGCAGTGTTCATACTCATGGCAGATTGTGTCTATTTTTCTTTTGAATTTGGGCTTTTTGTCTCTGTTTCTTTAGTAATCAATTTCATTTCTTTAATGGCTTTTAGCAATACTTCACAATTCAGATTTAACTATAATTCTTGCTTTTCAATGCCGCGTTTTACTATTTTGTTTTGTGTGTTTTGGTTATTATTTTAAGGGAATTTTAGGTAAGTAGGCAAGAAAAAAGAGCCCATCTCACTACTTAAAATTACAGGTAGCCCTAATGTCATCTTTATGCCATTCTTTGTATACTATTTACAAATGATTTTGGTGTCCACCATTTCAACCAGCAATCCACACACAGCCCTCCTAGAGAGTCACTCAGAGACATGGCCATAATTAAAATTTGTTTACAGTCTGTCCTTATCTTACATAGCCTATCGGCATCATTTGCCAACAGTGACTCTCTCCTTGACAGACTTTCTTCACGTGGCTTCTGGGAAACCACACTCCTAATTCTGATTTTCCTCCTGTTTTACAGTTTGTTTTTTCTTGGTTGTCTTTGCTGGTTCTATTCTTCTCAATAATGTTGAAGAGCTCTTGGGTGCAGTCCTCAGACCTTTTCTCTTTTCTCTTTATACTTATTTCCTTTGTGGTTCGTCTCTCTCATGGCTGTAAATATCACGTATGTGCCAAGAACGCCCCGATTTTTATCTCCAGCTGAAGCCTTTCCCACAAATTCCAGACTGTAAATCCACTTGCCTATTTGAAATTTCCACTTGGATGTCCAACAAAGCACTCAGGCTCATCATTTCCAACAATGAGCACCTACTCTTTTCCTTTCAAAAGGGAAATCTGCCACCCACCCCAACTACCACCTTCCTCATTTCAGTTGGTGGCAACTCCATTCTTTTGGTTGCTCAGGTGAACAGTTGCATCATCCTTGACTGTGCTCTTTCTCTTAGTTTTAATCTCTCAGGAAAACCTACTGGCTGGGCCTTGGAAACATATTAGATTCCCACTGCTTTTCCTCCCTCCCCTCCCCCAACATTGCTGCCACCTGGTCTCACTGGGCCACCATTTGGTCTCTTCTGGAACTTCTGGAGTTCTGCAGTATTCTCCCAACAGGTCTCCTGGTTCTGACTTTGCTCTCTATATTCTCTTCTAAATACAGCGGCCAAAGTGATCTTTCTGGTATCCCTTTGGTAGGTAAGTCACCTGTGCTCAAAACTTTCAGTGACTCCCCCCATTTCCTTCAGGTAAAATTCTTGAATCTTACATGAACTGGTCTTCCTCCTCTATTTCCTTTTCCATTACTCTGCCCTCAACTTTGCTCTAGTCACTGTGCTTGATGTCTCTAGAATAGTCCAGGCTCTTCCCTTTGATCTAGTTGTTTCCTCTGCTTGGAATATTCTTTTCTCAAATATTTGGCTAACTTTTTCACTGCCTCTAAGTCCAGCCCAAGTCTTACCTTCTCAGTGAGCCTTTCTCTGACTATCTCCCTTGTCCCACCTTATTGTGCTCTACTTATCTCTTATCACCTCCTAAAATATTATACAATATTTATATTTATTTCCCTAAGCTAGAATCTAAATTCCACAGTGGCGTATTTCTTTCCATATTGCTTTAAGGGAAAGTTCATACATTTCACCAAGTTAACGCCTCCTTTTTTGGTTTTAACTTGTGGACACTGACCTTTTCTGTAAAAAAATGGAATAATCCCCTTAAGAAATGAAATTCTTTATTTTAGTTGGAATTTTAAGAATTCTTTTTCATTTGTGGCATCTATATTAAGCACAATAGATGAGTAAGATGCTTTGTTTTTAGTTTAATTTAGGTCTTTTTTTTAAATTTAGAATACCAGTGCATGGAACTTTGTCTGCATGAGTCATAACCCCTTCAAACCTACAAATTCAGAACCTGCTTTTATTGTTAAGATGACATTTCATCAATACATGCAGCCTCCCCTTTATTTGTATTTTTAGATCATTTGTCACTTCCATAACAAATTTGATGTGTCTTTTCTCTTTAGTGGGTGGTCCTGGCAATGGCATTTCCATCTTGTCTTCCAACATACTAGTGAGATAAGTAGCAAAGCAAGAACCAGTCAGATTTTCCACGACTGCTGATAGATCTGAGATGTCTACAAGTTTCTCTGGAATTCAGCTCAAACTTGGCTAGACAATTTTGTAATTTTTAAAACAAAAAGTTACCATAGGTTTCTACTAAACTTTAGACAATTATAGGGTATTTTAATTTCAACTAAGAGTTATTAGGGTTTACAAAAAGAATAAGCATAACTTAAGATAGCCATTGCCAAAGACCGTAAGGAGACTCCTAGGAAATACCAGTTTAGACTGCCAGAGACCTCTGGCACTGCTGTGGAATTTTCCTTCTCATGGGACTAGGACTAGAGAAGGTTAATAATGACTGTTATTCTCAGTATGGCATGCTCAGATGTATTTCCTTTACTAAAAATAGGGTGCACATTTACAGTTATGGAGAATGTGATGCCTGCAAATTCCCAGCAAAATAATCACATTTGTTAGAAACTGTTCTTACTTGCTTATTATATTTCAGTAAAAGAACTGGGAGAATCTCGGACTTTTAGGGGTTCACATAAGATCAGACTGTTGGGAATGGATGTCACTGTGACCCATGGTTTCTGCCCCGAGGATAATAACAACAAGGTCTGAATGACCACTTCCTTTGGTGTATGGCCTGGTGGTGCGCACAGAAGTCCAACTGATTGGTGGATATAGAGAGGAAGATGGAGTCACTCATGTCAAGCAAGGACATAGGCAGCCAAGGGCATTGGTGCTAAGATGAGATGTTGCTGAAACCAGCACAAGCTGATGACACAGCAGAACCAGAAGAGGCCCATAAAGGCCTAAGACTGGTTAAGCATCTTCAAAAAGGGAGGACTTTTGCAGCAAATGGCCAGACCTCCAGAAGCTGACCCTTCCATATCTGACTGCATCAGAAAGGCAGTTGCTGATGAAAGGTCTGCCTGACTGATCTCTGAACATAACAGAGATCTTCCACTGCTTGAATATAATAAGCAGCGTGTTTGGAGAGCTGACCCAGGCTGAAACGAGCCCTCATCTCACTTGTGCACTCATGCACAGACTCCACATTTGCTTCACTAAGTTCTTACCCCTTGTTGTATCTTCCTTGTTGTGACTTTGTTTTATGCTCTGCTTTGTGTGATACATAAGAAGCTAAGTTAAATGTGTAGTGAAATGTCATTGGGCTTGGAATACTGAACCTGCTTTACAATTATGTTAGCCTTGTGGGGCGCCTGGGTGGCTTAGTCGGTTGAGCGTCCGACTTCGGCTCAGGTCACGATCTCGCGGTATGCGAGTTCGAGCCTGGCGTCGGGCTCTGTGCTGGCAGCTCGGAGCCTGGAGCCTGCTTCAATTCTGTGTCTCCCTCTCTCTCTGCCCCTTCCCCACTCATGATCTGTCTCTCTCTGTCTCTCAAAAATGAATAAATGTTAAAAAAATTTAAAAAAAACCAATTATGTTAGCCTTGCTTTATGATTAAATAAAGCTGACACTGTGGAAAGACCAACTCATATATGCACCTTGATAGCCTGCTTGCAACAGTGGGCATGAATTTTGTCATCTGATCCCTAAGCCATTCCAGTCTGGGCCACAGTAGATGAATAATTCTAACTTCAGGCAGTTCAACCGTATTCACTGGTTCTGTTTAACAGGGAGTTAAGGGAGGTGAAACCATTTGACCATTCTCTATCATAGGATGTTCTCATATTTTCTTCTTGATGAGACAGAATCAAAGTACCAGCTTGCCTGAAGAATGGACGTAGTCCTTATTTTGTAGTCCTGGAACCAGTCAATAAGCCTACTTTGTCTTTATTCTTGAGACACATTCTTTGAAACAAATGTGGGTTAAGGCGAACTATGAATTTGTAGGAGTTCAGGCATGACTTTAAATGGGCATGAACTCCTCATGTTGTAATGACTTTAACATTGCCAGTCTGTTTAAAATATCACCACAGGCAATGAAGGGAGCTTTTGTGTGAAGTCCATGAAAAATTGTGAAACTTTGGTATGGCATTCTTCTCCAACCTGTGTGTGTGTGTGTGTGTGTGTGTGTGTGATGATAGTGTCTTCCTATTCTTTTGTAGCATTGAAAATAAAAATTGAGGGTGCCTGGGTGGCTCAGTCGGTTGTGTCTGACTTTGGCTCATGTCATGATCTCATGGTTCTTGGGTTTGAGCCTCGTGTTGGTCTCTGTGCTGACAGCTAATAGCCTGGAGCCTGCTTCAGATTCTGGTTCTCCCTTTCTCTCTGCCCCTCCCTGCTCATGCTCTGTCTCTGTCAAAAATGAATAAACATTAAAAATAAATAATAAAATAAAATAAAATAATAAAATAAAAATTGAACTTAAGAGCCATGGGCATAGAAGGAATAAAATTGTTTAGTTCATCAACTGCTTTCACAAAAGCAACCAAAATCCACAACTTACAGAAATGAAATTATGTTAAATTTTGTGCTATCTATAGGCACCAAATACCAACATGTATAGATTAAAATTAGATTCAGTAGCAAGATTGACATATTCAAGTTTAACTATATGCAAAGTAGCAAAGTTCTCCATTTTTGTTATCCCATAAATAGGTTTTATAAGTGGTTATAGCAGAATCCACAAAAAAGTCTTTTTCGTGTGCAGCAATATATGATTAATTTCACATATCATTGAATATACTTCCACAATGTAATTCTTAAAGACTGGAAAGTATTTTATTGGGCCATTTTACTCAGCATATGCCTTCTAATGTTAGATACTTATGTTAGTTTCCATTATTTAGTCAAATAATGCTTTAGTGATATTCTTATACACTTTTCTGATCATTTCCCTAGGAGAAATTCCCAGATATAAAATGGCTGGATAATACTTTTAAAAGTTATAAGTCACAACAAAGTATTGACAACAAAACATCAAAAGTGCATGTTCCAAGGAGTAGTAGTATTGAGCAGATAATAAATTTGTTTTTTATCATCCATCAGGTTATGGGTCAATTGCTCCCAGAACTCCTAGGGGTCAGACATTCTGTGTCTTCTATGCTTTATTGTGGATTCCTCTAACTATGACATTACTGAAATTTGTGAGTAATCACAACCATTTTCTGGACTTAGTAAACACCTTCAGACTATGGGAATGAGAGAAGTAATGTTTACTAAATGATTTTTTTTTGTTCTCTTATATATGCTTGGATTCATAGCCTTACATAGAATAAGTACACACACTAAATAAATTCTTGTTAAATGCATGCTAAAATATCTGTGTGTGTGTGTGTGTGTGTGTGTGTGTGTGTATGCAGGTATATATGTGTTTGTATGTGTTTTTGTTATGTTGGCCCTGGCTGTATTTTTTATGGAACTCCTAGATCAAGAAAAGGGTATTCAGACCAAAATAACAGCAGCGCTTTATTTTTCTTCTTCAGAAAACATAAGTATTATTTGAAAGAACACTTGTAGAATGTTATATAATGCATCTACATAGATTTACATACATATATTTATAACCATGATTTTCTTTGATTCCCTGGACCACCTTATGAGCTAAGTATGGTAAAACCTAACATGTAGATTTTCTACAGGAGTTTATCCTCTTAAATTCAGTTCTTCTGATTCTAGGTTCTGAGCTCCCTTGCCTCCTAATCCATTTCTTGATACTGTTAAGGGCAAGAAATTCTTTAAGGTTATAGGTTACAAAAGTATATCATTGGAAGAGCTATTGGGAAAAGTGCTAGGCAATTTGTCTTAAGTTGGGGCAAAGTGAGAAAGAGAGAGATGATGTGAGAGGATGGCCCATTCCTGATGCTGAAAATATCCCAGAAAGAGGAATGCAGAGAAGATAAAGACAAGCAAATATTTGTTCCTATTGCCAGCAGGATTTGGATCAGGTGTTCCTGCGACCCAGACTGCACCTTAGCAATGACCCCTTAAGCCTAACTAATCCATTTAAAATACACAACTGAGGCAGGATGCTCCCTTCCCTTCCTCTCTGGACTCATATGCATTGGCTTAAGAGTGATACTTGAAAGGCCAGCTTGATGTCTAAACAGGCCTGCTCTAAGCCAGTTGTCCCAGGCCTTCTTAGGACAGAGCAGTGCTGAGTAAGAGTGCTAGCTGGTGGTTACTTTTCCAGTCTCAAGGAAGTGGAGTCCAGAGAAAGAAACTCCTTGGAGATCATTTGGCCACTTACTGTGCAGTAGCGGTCAATGAATGCTCTTGTACTTTACCCATTCCTACCAGCAATTCTTTCTTGGGGGTGAATAGAGAGGCAAGAGCTTTGAGCATATCTTAGGGACCAAAAATTCTCTGTGAAATAGTTCAACCAGAGAAGTTTCTTGCCCCTTCAAGCAAGGAGATCATATAGCATCTGAAAAGATTCTACCTGTTCCACCCCAACTCCCACCTGGGACCATGTTATCAACAACTGTAATTATGTCTGATATCAAAGATTTGGCCATTTCAGAAACTCAGGATCTCTTGGATGTTGCCTTCCAAAGCCTATCAGAGGCCAAGGCTGTACCTTATTTACATGGTTATAGATATATCTAAAGAAACTCATCAGAGAGAGTCACTGAGGTGCACCAGATAACAGAATGACCCAAATACAATTATATCAGTGACCTAGCATACCCTGAGTTTGCCACCATCATACAAAATTAAACAAAAGGAGCTATTAACAGAAGTAACCTTAGAAAATGAAATCCTGAATATTAATCTCTTGTTCCTAAAGTTCCTTAACAGTCCCAAAATATATACTAAAAGTTAGCTATCTAGTTCTTCTACTTTCCTCTAATTCTGCCCTAATCTTCTATGGGTGGGTTATATAGGCTTGAGCATCTTTAAAGTTGAAAATGAATCTCTGTTTTCAAATTTCTAGGCAAAAAACGACATGTAAGAATTTTATTACATCAGCTCCATAGTCCCACAAATTTAAAAAATACTGCAAATCTCACAATGCAATATAATTATTGCAATCAACATATTATATAAACACTAAAATTTAAGGAAATATTGACAAGATGTCCCTTTACAATAATAAATCAAAAGGCCTGTATAGCTGTCAGTAACGTCTGTCCTGTATGAGGTACTTTATAAGTGAAAGTTTAAAACATGTTATTTCTAATATCAGTTTACTTATCTGTCTGTTCTCTCCTTCCACAAAACTGTAATTTCTGTGTGGAAAAACTGTCTTAGTTTTACTCTGTATCTTGAGTATTTCTCATGGTACTAATAGAAAAAAAAACCTCAATAAATGATTATTGAATGAATTTGAATTATATTATAAAAACATTTTATTTTATTTAATTAATTTATTTTTTTTAATGTTTATTCATTTTTGAGAGACAGAGAGAGACAGAGTGTGAGCGGGGGAGGGGCAGAGACAGGGAGACACAGAATCTGAAACAGGCTCCAGGCTCCGAGCTGTCAGCACAGAGCCCGACACGGGGCTCGAACTCACGGACAGTGAGATCATGACCTGAGCTGAAGTCGGACGCTCAACCGACTGAGCCACCCACGTGCCCCATATTATAAAAACATTTTAATTGATTAATATGACATAGGCTGTAAATGGAATATCCAATTTTAAGACGGGAAAATTCATTTATTTTCTCTTATAATTTATGCATAAATTATAATCATCTTGCTCTTTTTTTCCTCCTTCACCCTCCCTCCCTCTTTATCCCTCCCCTCATCCCTTCCCTTTGTCCCCTTTTTTCCTTCTTTCTTTTTTTATTTTTAGAGAAAAATTAACATTCATGCACTCCTCTTTTTTTTTGGTGACTGGACTTGTCATTTTCATCTACCACCATTACTTTTCATGCATACAGAGGGCTGGACTTACAAAGAAGGACTATATTTTGCATTTATCTCCTTAAGTACCATTGGGTTTGGTGACTATGTACTAGGTAAGTCGATTGAATCTTGGAATTGTATTAGCATTCATAGCCACAGAATTAACAAGATTTGAAGTAAAAGTATCGCCAGAAACATAGCATTTAACTATAGGGGTTAGGGTAGAGGCCAAAACTATTTTACAAACTCCAATCATCTGACAATCCATGAAAGAATCTAAAATAATTCCTTTCCATCCAACTTCCTTCTTTGTTGAGGCCACAGAGTACACTAATTATTGGAAAATGGAACAGAGGAATTCCTTTCAAAGCATGTCACCATTTGCTCATACAGGTATCCAAAATTCATGTGTAATGAAAATACCAGTACAAAAGAAATCCCATGCAACATGCACTTAGTGTCTTTCCCAATAGATAAATCCACTTTCACCTTAGATTAAATATACTGTATAAGAAGGAAATAAAGACCCCCAGACACTAAGTATTTACATACATACCTAAAATTCAACAGTAATATCAAAAAAGCATTTTGTAAGATTATTTTTATAAAGGCTTTTTGTGTTTATAAATCCTTTAAAGGAACAAAGTAAGTCTCTAGGCTATGTATTTTGGGAAACTACCATTGTTCTTGGCTCATCTCTGCCTCAAAATAAGAGTCATATCAAACATTATTCTTACTATGAACATATTTTTTTTAAATTTTTTTTTTTCAACATTTATTTATTTTTGGGACACAGAGAGACAGAGCATGAACGGGGGAGGGGCAGAGAGAGAGGGAGACACAGAATCGGAAACAGGCTCCAGCCTCTGAGCCATCAGCCCAGAGCCTGACGCGGGGCTCGAACTCACGGACCGCGAGATTGTGACCTGGCTGAAGTCGGACGCTTAACCGACTGCGCCACCCAGGCGCCCCTGAACATATTTTTTAAAAGTTAGCCCAAAGAACATAGGTATACCACCCCATTTTGCATGCATGCATATGCCTCACACTTATATAGAAGAATTAGTACTCTACATAATAAGGACAAAGGCAAGAAGCAGAACATTGATGTATGTTCTACCACAATCTCTCTGGGTCAATTTGGACAAGCTACTTGGCCAACAGGATTCAATTTGATCTAATATAAAATAGCTGGGGTGAGGAAAACTTTGAACTAGTTGATTTTTTTCCATGTGAAAATATTAATTGTTGTATGCTGAGGAATTAGCCATGACTAAAACTTGGCTCCTGTCTACAAGGAGCACACACTGGAGTAGGGAAGATTTAGATATGTAAATAGACAGTTACAATTCAAGTTCCAATACGCCATAATTGAGTTCAATGTATAGTGCAATGATGTCATCAAGGAAGAAGAAAAAGGCTTATCACATGCTTCAGCTATGGCTACAGGTGAGTCTTCAAGGAGAAGCATAATCTAAGCAGTCTGAGAGTGAGAAATAACTGACAGTCCAGGAAGAATACTTATAAAACCCTTTAGTTCTAATGTTAACCAATTTCTTTCTTTTCTTAATGTTTATTTATTTTTGAGAAAGAGAGAGACAGAGCATGAGTGGGGGAGGGACAGACAGAAGGGAAGACACAAAATCTGAAGGAGGCTCCAGGCTCTAATTTCCCAGAAGGAACATGTATTGATATCTGGAATTTTGTTTATTGATTACTAGGTCACAGAAGTGGAACGATCTGTTAGTCCCTTATTTAGAAAAGTAACACTGAAAAGACAAACATGGTATAAATAGTCATATGGAATATAATATTCATTTCAGAAGTATTCTTATTTCCAGTTGATCTTTAATAATCAGCAATTAGACTCTAAATGTGGACAGTTTTATGGGTTTAGACTAATGTAGTATAGTTTATGAGGGAGAAGAAAAGATCAGAAGTAAAAGTCATGTTCCAATGACTTACTTTTTGTGATTTACTTTTTGCCTTTAGGTATAAATCCTTCCCAGAATTACTCAAAAATTTACCCAGCAATAATAATACTTTGGTGTACTTTTGGTCTTGCTTGGGTTACTCTTCTGTTTGATTTATTTTCAAAAATATTGGACAAATCTTAAAAAAAAAAGCTTGTTTGCGATATGCTATGTCAAACAGAAGAATGTCATCTATGAAAAAAGTTCATATTTCTGGCCTTCTCTGGATTCACAATCAAAGAGAACATCTCAACTTTCTTTTTGAAATAGTGGGACAAGATGATCCAAAAGAGGATACATGTGCTTTAAAAATTTACCTGCCATATGGGTCACACCCACAGTGAAGTTTTGTAATTCATATTTTATTTTGAGTTATAATAAATAATTAAAAATACAAAATCTCAACCATCCTCACCAAATCTTCCATTTTCAAAATCTCTCATTATGTAATATTTAATATATTTAAAACAATTTATGTAATCACATAAGTTAAAAAATATAAATATCCATGAACCCATCATACAACTTGTGATGTAAAACTAATGACAATATAATTGAAGCTACCTGTGTGTACCTTCCCAATCCTAGCCTCTTTGCTCCCCAGAGGAAAGAGCTATATCCATCCATGTTGTTATTGCATAGGTACAAAGTTATTTTTTTAAAGTAGCTACTCAATTTCTCCTTATACTAGAAGTGCATTTGAATTTCCATTATTCCATATTTTCACTTTGGTATTGGCAGATTAAAAATTTTTTTTGCCCATATAATGGGTATAAAATACTATTTAATTATAGTTTTGCTTTGTTTATTTCTAATTACCATAGAGTTGAGCACCTTGTGTTTCTGGTCATTCTTGTTTTTTTGTTTTTTGTTTTTTTTTGTGAATAGCCACTTCATGAATTTTGCCCATTTTTTTCTACTGGGTTACTTGTCTTCTACTTGGTAATTTGTATGAGTATTTTCTTTATGGTACATTCTGAATGCTAACCCATTTTCAGTTATATTTACTGAGGATATCATATCCAGTTTGTGGCTTATCTTTTCAGTCTATAGAATACCTTTTGATAAACACAAGCTCTTAATGTAGTTCATCTTTTTCTCTTAAAATCACCACTTTTCCAATCTTGTTTTAGAACTTCTTCCATACCTCAAAGTGACAAAGATATTTTCTGATTAATGTATTTAAACCAAATTAATTAAAGACCTAACTTATGTAAGTGACTACCCTAAGCATTGTGAGGAATATGAAAATATAGTCACTGTCTTAAATGGTAATTAAACATTGACTAATATTGGAAGCAGATGAATGAATGCCAATTGTGTGCCAGTCACTCTGGTAAACGTTTTGAATAACGAAGATGTATTGAGCATCTCATTAGCACTCATATGCTAAATATTTTGCATTCATCATTTTATCTAATATTCATAATAACCTCAGAAGTAGGTAAATAATGCCTTTTTACAGATGAAGCAATAGATCTATGATAATTTGCCCAAGTCACTCAGTAGGTTAGGTGCTGAACATAGTTCACTCAGACACAGTAATGTTTCCAAGTCATCTTTTATATACTGTAAGAAAAACATGAAATAATCCAAATAAACTAGCATTTACATTTAAAGAACTGCTAGGTAAAGAGCACTGATTTATGTCTTTTGGTGTCTACATACCATTTTATATAAGTAAGTGAGTACCATAATTAGGATCAAAGTACTTTGGGATCAAAGAGGGAGATGCCTAGGATATAGTGGAAGAAAATCAGAGTTAGCATCAATAAGAAGGTGGAAATGACCTCTGTTTGGATGGCTGAAAATGACTCTAGTAGGTCTAGCAGGTTGGGAAGTTGAGGGGCAAAGGCACAAGGTTAACAGTGCCTAGAAAATGGAGACTTGAAAAGAGACCAGTAGGGCAGGAGGTGAGGTTGAGAATACAAGATTTGATGACTACAGAAGAGAGCTGCATCATGGATGGAAGTAGGACCCATCTGTGACTAAAGAGTGATGATGGGATAAGATTTTTTTTTTTTTTTTTTATTTTTATTTTTTTTTTTTTTTTAAATTTTTTTTTTCAACGTTTATTTATTTTTGGGACAGAGAGAGACAGAGCATGAATGGGGGAGGGGCAGAGAGAGAGGGACACACAGAATCGGAAACAGGCTCCAGGCTCTGAGCCATCAGCCCAGAGCCCGATGCGGGGCTCGAACCCACGGACCGCGAGATCGTGACCTGGCTGAAGTCGGACGCTTAACCGACTGCGCCACCCAGGCGCCCCGATGATGGGATAAGATTTAACTGAAAGAGTTTAGGAGAGAATAGAAACTCTGAAGGTTTATGATGCTCAGAGTCTGTTAATCACAAAGACAAAGTTTCTTGGGGTTGGCCACTGTATAGACATGGTAATAATTGGGAGCAGGAACTAGCCAAGGCTTCAAATGGAACTATGAAGTGGAGGGATAAATCATTTAGGCAGGCTCAAAGTGTCCACTCAGGTGTAAAAGTCTTAAAAGATGAATTAATCATTGCCCAGTATTGTGCTGGAGAAGAAGCCAAGGACTTCATCTTTTGGTATAAATGCTTGAGTAAGGGATCTAGCCAAACAAGATCTACCATTGTTTTAGGCTTTTTACCCTTGGGTAGGAAGCAGAAGCAGCTTTGGCATGGTGTCAGGAATACTTTAGAATATCTTCCTACAGTCTCTGAAGACTGGAAGCAGTGGCTGTTTTGTCTAATGCACAGAAACCAACACAAAAAAATCAAGGAAAATAAAGAAATAAGGAAATATATCCCAAACAAAATGACGAGATAATCTCCCAAAACGGATTCTAATGAAATGGAGATATAAGATTTACCTGATAGAAAATTTTAAATAACTATTATAAGGATCATCTACAAGATCAAGACAATGCATGGATACAGTGACAACTTCGACAGGTAATTTTTAAAATTACCAAACAGGAATTATGAAGCTGAAGAATACAATAAGTAAAATGAAGAATTCCCTAGTGAAGCTCAACAACAGACTAAAACAGAAGAAAGTGTCAGAAAACTTGAAGACCAGTCACTGGAAATTATCCTGTCAGAGGAACAAATAGGAAAAATAATGAAAAATACTGAAGAAAGCTTAAGGAACACATGGGACACCACAAAACGTATCAATATACGCATTATAGGAGTTCCAGAAGGAAAAGAGAGAGAAAAAAGGGGCAGAAATCTTGTTCAAAGAAATAATGGCTGAAAACTTCCTACATCTGGGGAAGGAAATGGCCATCCAGATCCATGAAACCCAACAAAATCTTAATATGATGAATTCAAAGTAATCCGAACCTAGACATATTATAATCAAATTGTCAAAAATCAAATAGAGTGTTTTAAAATTTTTGTAAGGCAATTACTTACTAAAGACATTACATTGACATACACCTTAGAAATGTGGGAAAGAAGTTAATGAATGCTATTTGGAAAGATGGATAAGAGAGAGTGAAGAGCAGGGCTCTACATAAAGAAAAGTGCATTCTTGGGGCGCCTGGGTGGCGCAGTCGGTTAAGCGTCCGACTTCAGCCAGGTCACGATCTCGCGGTCCGTGAGTTCGAGCCCCGCGTCAGGCTCTGGGCTGATGGCTCAGAGGCTGGAGCCTGCTTCCGATTCTGTGTCTCCCTCTCTCTCTGCCCCTCCCCCGTTCATGCTCTGTCTCTCTCTGTCCCAAAAATAAATAAACGTTGGAAAAAAAAAAAAAAGAAAAGTGCATTCTAATTTATCTTGTCCCTTTGAATTCAAAAAAGTCATGCTGATTAGGTACATAATGTGTGTGTGTGTGTGTGATGAGAACACCTAAAATCTACCCTCATGGAGAATTTTGGAAGAAGCAAGAGAAAGCCAACTTGTCACATACCAGGGAACCCCCATGAAACGATCAGCAGATTTCTCAGCAGAAACTTGGCAGGCCAGAAGGGAATGGGATGGTATATCCAAAGTGTTGAAAGAATGCTATACCTGTCAAAACTGTCCCTCAGAAATGAAAGAGAGATGAAAATATTTCCCAAACAAAAGCAAAGGGAGTCCATCACCACAAGAACTGCCTTATAATAAATGCTAAAGGGAGTTCTTCAAGTTGAAATGAAACAATGCTAAACAGTAATAGGAAAGCATATGAACATTCAAAACTTTCTGGTAAAGGTAAGGTAAAGGCTAAAGGTAATATAAGACAAATATAGGATAATGTAAATTATAATGATGGGTAAATCCATTTTAATTCCAGCATAAAGTTAAAAGACAAAAGCATTAAGAACTATAAAAATGTGTTAATGGATACACAATATAAAAGGATGTAAATTGTGACATCAATAACAAATGTGTTTGGGGGAAGTAAAAGCGTAGAGTTTTGGTGTCTGATTGAAGTTATCAGCTTAAAATAGACTGTCATAACAACCATAAGTTGTTTTTTTGTAAGCTCCATGGTAATTACAAAGAATATATCTAGAGAAGATGCACAAAAGAAAAAGAAATCAAGCATATTCATACAATATATCAACAAAAATGCAAAGGAAGACAATGAGGGGAACAGAGAGATGAAGGAACTTCAAGATAGATAGAAAACAGCTAACAGAATGGCAATAGCAAGTTCTTCCCTATCAGTAATTACTTTAAAGGCAAATGAATTATACCCCCGAATCAAAAGACACAGAGAGCTGAATGGATTTAAAAACAAAACAAGACAAAAACAACATTATAAAAAGATTTCACTATATACCATCTATAAGAGACTCATTTTGGATTTAAGGACATAAATGAGCTTAAAGTGAAAGGATGGGAAAAGATATTATACGTAAATGATAACTAAAAGAGAATAAGGGTGGTTATACTTAGACAAAGTAGATGTTAAAACTGTTACAAGAGGGGCGCCTGGGTGGCGCAGTCGGTTAAGCGTCCGACTTCAGCCAGGTCACGATCTCGCGGTCCGTGAGTTCGAGCCCCGCGTCAGGCTCTGGGCTGACGGCTCAAAGCCTGGAGCCTGTTTCCGATTCTGTGTCTCCCTCTCTCTCTGCCCCTCCCCCGTTCATGCTCTGTCTCTCTCTGTCCCAAAAATAAATAAACGTTGAAAAAAAAAAACAAAAAATTAAAAAAAAAAAAAAGTTACAAGAGATAAAGAAGGTCATTATATGAAGATAAAAGGGCCAATTCATCCAGGAAAACATAACAATTATAGAGCACCTATATATAAAGCAAACATTGACAGAACTGAAGGGAGAAATACATAGCAATACAATAGCAGGAGACTTGATATACCACTTTCAATAATGGATACAACATCCAGACCGAAAATCAATAAGCATACAGTGGGCTTGAACAACACTAACGACCAAATGGACCTAACAGACATAAACAGAACATTCCACTCAATAGCAGCAGACTGTACATTCTTCTCAGGTGGACACGGAACATTCTCCAGGATAGATCACATGTTGGGTCACAAAACAAGTCTTAACAAATTCAGAAAGACTGAAATCATACCATGTATCTTTTCTACAAGGGAATGAAATTAAAAATCAATAGCAGAGAGAAATCTGGGAAATTCATAAATATATGGAAATTAAAGAACACACTCCTGAACAACCAATGCATCTAAGAAGAAATCAAAAAGAACTTAGAAAATAGCCTAAGACAAACGAAAATGAAAACACAACATACCAAAACTTAGGAGATGCTGCACCACAGTACTAAGAGGGAAGTTTATAGCAATAAATGCCTACATTAAAAAAAATGATTTCAAATAAACAACCCAACTTTACACTTCAAGGAACTAGAAAATATTGAACTAAGCCCACAGTTAGCATAAGGAAATAAATAATAAAAATTAGAGCAAAAATAAATGAAATAGAGAATACAAAAACAAATTAAGGGTTGATTAAAAAAATAAAATTGACAACACTTTAGCTAAACACACTTGGATAAAAGAGAGGGATCAAATAATTACAGGGATGCTTGGATGCCTCAGTTGGTTGAGTGTCCAACTCTTGATTTTAGCTCAGGTCATGATCCCATTTCATTTGGCTCATTTCATTCCTCTTACATTGAGCTCTGTGTCAGGATCCACACTGTGTGTGGAGCCTGCTTAAGATTCTCTCTCTCTCCCCCCTCCTCTGTCCCTCTCCCCTGCTCTCTCGCTCTCTCTCAATATACATACATGCATACATACATAGTCAGTCAGAAATGAAAGCAGAGACATTACAACTGATGCCACAGAAATAAGTCATAGGTGACTACTATGAATAAATATATACCAACAAATAGGATAACTTAGAAGAAAAAATTTCCTACAAATATAAAATGCACCAACTCTGAATCATGAATAGATAAAAAATATGAACAAATCTATAGGAGTAAGGAGATTGACTCAGTAATCAAAAGGAGAATGAATGAAAGCCAGAAAAGTTGCAGGAGATAAGAGGAATATATAAAAATCAGTTCTATTTCTATGCACTAGCAAATAAAAATCTCAAAATAAAATTAAGAAATTCCCATTCACAATAGCACCAACAAGGATGAAATACTTAGAAATACATTTAATGAAGAAAGTTCAAGACTTGTACCCTAAAAACTACAAAATATTCTTGAAATTTTTAAAGAAAACCTAAATAAGTGGAAAGACTTATGTTTATATATTGGAAGACAATATTGTCAGAAGAAGATACTCTTTTTTTTAAGTTTATTTATTTTGAGACAGAGAGCGCGCGTGCAAGTGGGGAGGGGCAGAGAGAGAGACAGAGAATCTCAAGCAGGCTCAGCACTGTCAGTGTAGAGCCGGTTGCGGGGCTCAAACTCATGAACTGTGAGATCATGACCTAAGTCGAAATCAAGAGTCAGATGCTAACGAACTGAGTGACTCAGGCGCCCCATGAAGATATTCTTTTTTAATGTTTTTATTATTTATTTTTTCAGAGAGAGACAGACAGACAAAGTGTGAGCAGGGGAGGGGCAGAGAGAGGGGGAGACAAAGGATCTGAAGAAGGCTCCAGGCTCTGAGCTGTCAGCACAGAGCCAGACACAGGACTCCGAACCCAGGAACCTTGAGATCATGACCTGAGCCACAGTCAGACCTTCAACCACTGAGCCCAGGTACTACACCCCTTCTTGAAGATACTCTTAAAGTTGATGTACATATTCAATGTATGAGTTTTTCTGTGAAAATTCCAACGGCTTTTTTCTTTTTGCAGAAATTAACAAGCTAATCCTAAAATTCATATGGAAATTCAAAAGAGCAAAAACATCCTTGATAAAGGACAGTTTGAGGACTCTTACTTCCTGGATTAAAAAAATTACAACATTATAGCAATAAAAAAATGTGTTACTCACATAAGGATAGATACACAGATCAAAGGAATAGGAGTGGAGAAATAAACACATACATCTATGGTCAATTGATTTTTAAAATTTTTTTTAACGTTTTATTTATTTTTGAGACAGAGAGAGACAGAGCATGAACGGGGAAGGGGCAGAGAGAGAGGGAGACACAGAATCGGAAGCAGGCTCCAGGCTCCGAGCCATCAGCCCAGAGCCCAACGCGGGGCTCGAAGTCACGGACCGCGAGATCGTGACCTGAGCCAAAGTCGGATGCTCAACCGACTGAGCCACCCAGGCGCCCTGGTCAATTGATTTTTAAATAATTAATAAACTTAATTTTTTAAGAGCAGTTTTAGGTTTACAGGAAAATTGAAGAGAGTAGAGTTTCCAGATACTCCTTCCTTCGCTTCATAGTTTTCCTTATTATCAATGTCTTGCATTAGTGTGGTACAATTGTTACAACTGATGAATCAATACTGATATTTATTATTCACTAAAAGTCCATGTTTTACATTAGGTTTTACTCTTTGTGTTGTATATCCTGTCATGGTCAACTGATGTTTGACAAGGATGCTAAGATGATTCAATGGAAAAAGGATAGCCTTTTCAACAAATAGTATTAGGTAAAAGAATGAATTTGGACCCCTATCTAAGCTAACATCCCATAGAAAAATTAACTCAAACTGGATCAAAGATCTAAGTATAAGAGCTAAAATTTTAAAACTCTTAGAAGAAAAGTTTGAGTGAGTCTTTGTGACCTTTGATCAGACAATAGTTTCTTAGACATGATACCTAAAGCACAAGCAGCCAAAGAAAGGTAAATTGAACTTCATTGAAAATTAAAACCTTTTATGAGTCAAAATATACTATCAAGAAAGTGAAAAGATAATCTGTAGAATAGGAGAAAGTATTATTAAATAATATATCTGATAAAGATCTAGTATCCAAAATATGTAAAAAATTCTTACAACAATAAAAAGAAAATAACCTAATTTAAAAATGTGCAAAAGAGTTGAATAGACATTTCTCCAAAAAGGATACATAAGTGAATAATAAGCATATAAAAAAGATGCTCAACATCATTAATCACTAGGGAAATACAAATCAAAACCACAATAAAATACCACATTACACATACTAGGACAGCTATAGTAATAATAATATGATAAGGGTTAGCAAGGACGTGGAGAAATTGGAACCCCCTATCTTGCTGGTGGGACAAGTAAAGTGGTACAGCCACTATGAAAACCAGTTTGGTTATTCTTCAAAATGCTAAAAAGAGTTACCATATGACCCAGAAGTTGCACTCCTAGGTATATACCCAAAATAAATAAAAACATTTGCTTTCACAGAAAACTGTATATGAATGTTCATAGCAGGGTTACTCATAATAGCCAAAAAGTGGAAACAACTCAAATACCCATTAACTAATGAATGAATAAACTCTATGCAGTATATCCATAAAATGGACATTAATTCCTTATCAAATAGATAAATGCTGTATTTTTTATCGTATAATATTTCTGTGCAAGCTATACTAAATATATACCTGTATAAATTATGGTTCATGGTAAAATAGTTCATATGTGTTACTAGCTGCAGGATATTAATCTCACTAAATTAAAGTTATAGAAAACTTCTCACTTCCTGCAATGTTCTTGAATTTTTTCTGATTAATCACAGTTATATAGAACTTTAAATTCCATTATGAATACAAATATATACCTAACACATTCATTTTTATTGATTCACTGGAGAAGTCCTAAATCAGATGTGTGTGTGTGTGTGTGTGTGTGTGTGTGTGTATACATATACATATATATATACACACATACATACATACAGTAGAATATTATTTGGCAATCAAAAAGAATGAAATCTTGCCATTTGCAACTATGGGGATAGACTAGAGGGTATTATGCTAAGCAAAATTAGTCAGAGAAAGACAAAAATCATATGACTTCACTCATATGTGGAATTTAAGAGACAAAACAGATGAACATAAGGGAAGGGAAGCAAAAGTAATATAAAAACAAGGAGGCGGACAAAACATAAGAGACTCTTAAAAACAGAAAACAAACTGAGGGTTGCTGAAGGGGTTGTGAATGGGTGATGGACAAAATGGGTAAGGGGCATTATGGAAGATACTTGGGATGAGCCCTGGGTGCTATACATAGGGGATGAATCACTGGAATCTACTCCTGAAATAGTTATTGCACTATATGTTAACTAACGTGGATATAAATTAAAAAAATAATAATAAAATAAATTAATTAATTAAGTTAAATAAATCTAGCTTTATGTCATCATTCGGACCCATAGCTATGAAATTTCACCAGCAATTTAAATGTAAAGATATTCATTCATTGAAACTGAAATAACAATGAAGTCCATTAAAAAAAAAGTTTGAAGCACTTGCAAAAAAAATTCTCAACAATAAGCAAGTATGAAAGCTAACAGAATAGATATTTGCTAACCAGAACATACTGAAATGGCACAATATTTAGGAAGTTTTAAATGGCATCCTGAAAGAAATGGTATACTGAATTATTTTCAAGAGGCTTACTTGATTTCAGTAATATTCACAGATAAGTAGAGACTTTGAGGGAATGAAAATGCAAACCAGCAGTGTCACTGCCTCAATATATACCATCAACAGAAGTAACACTGACAGAGCAAGGTGTCCTGATACGAACTCTTCCAAAACACAGCCAGAAGTGCAATGTTTAATCCTGTTGTTTATAAGTGAATATAATAACATTCCTGGGAGAATATCTAAAGCCAGCTATCTAAATGAACGCTGCTTTTGGTAAGTGAAACAATATATTTTGAAAACAAAGCTTAGTAATAAAAAAAATAGATGTATTTTACATAGAAGTGGATTTCTAAGAGATCTACTACACCAGAGTTGTTGAATAGTATTGGAAATTTCAATAAGGTTATCTCAGCACATGGTGTTCAATTTTAAGGGATTTGACTTATACATTCCAAACATTTTACTTTGTTCTTTTTGTAGTCTAACACCAAAGACCATTTTCAAGTACTTATGATTCAGGACATCAAAATAACAAATTCCAAAGTGGTGACTTTGAAAAATTATGACTACCAAATTGAGTAAATTTGCAAACAAAAGTGTTTGGCACTTTCCAGTGAATATCACCCTAATACCCTGGCAGCTTCCTTAATTAGTATACAAAAACAGACCGTTTCAATTGGTTTCATAATTTCTTTGCCTCTTTTAATAAATAGGCAAAAACTAACATTCTACATGTTTTTGGATAAGATCTAATAAATTACAATGCTTAGAAACATTAATTCATTCGGAATTGCTCACTAACTTAGTAACATTTCAGATATGTTACACAAATTAGTGTAGAATCTAGCTTGGTTTCTATGTCAGGATTCTCCAGAAAAAGAAAACAGGCCATATCATTCATATATATATATATATATATATATATATATATGGAGAGAGAGAGAGAGACTATATCTAGAACCTGTATATATAAAGAGATTTATTATAAGGAATTGGCTCACTTGATAATGGAGGCTGAGAAGTCCCATGGTCTGCTGTTGCAAGCCAGACATCCAGGAGAGCCACTGGTAGGGTTGCAATCTGAGTCCAAAGGTCTGAGAATCTGGAAAGCCAATATTCTGGTTCAAAAACAGTCAGGGAGAGCAAATGCTTCTTACCCTGCCTTTTCTTCTTTTCAGGTCTCCAGCAGATTGGATGAGATCCATCCACACTGGGGAGAGCAATCTGCTTTACTCAGTCTACCGATTCAAATGTTAATCTCATGCAGAAACATCCTCATAGACATTCCCTAGAATATTTAACTAGATAAATGGGTACCCTGTATTCTAATAAAGTTGATACATACAATTAATCATCAGAGTTTCTATCACAAAATTGCCTTTTAAAAAGTCAATTTATGAATATAAACCCTTAACATTTCAATGAACTTCTACAGAAGCCTCTGTTAGTCATATGAGAGTGTACTCATATACTTTATGAACTAAATATAATTATTATCCTCATTTTATTGAAGTGGAAATTGAGGGTAAGAAGCCTGCCCAAGGTTACCTAACTAGTAAATGACAGGGTTGTGGTTCAAACTCATCTATTTAACCACCCTTCACCAGATAACTCTAGCATGGAAGGAACATTTGAAGGGTTGTATGCTGGAGGCAGGAAGACTATTACAACCTTGTGACAGCGTGGATGGAGATCTTGGAACGATTTTAGTGTTTTTATGAAGAAGAATCAAAAACACTATATATCAGAGATTGAGTGGGTATGTATGAAGGAATGCAAGGAGCCAAGGGTGACTGAAGTTCCATCTTGAATATCTTCTATTCCAACTACTCAAATTATTACATTTGATTCTCACGTAAGTAATAATAATAGCAGATTGCATTTTTCCAGAATAGGAGACATGAATAATTTTGAAATGAGTCTTTAATTGGTTTACAGAAACCATATATAGTGCAATAATGAGAAACAGTCTTAATCCTAACAGATCTTCCTTTCTCTCTGGAACTGGTAGACAGACACTGGCTCTTGCCAGACTGCTATCGTCAACATATTGAGTTGATGAGTTTGTAACAGAGGGAAACATGGAGGGATGAAATGTAAGAAGTAATTCCCTCATTTATGATCTCTGGGCATATGGCTAGGAATAGGAAGAGAGAAAACATTGTGACTACTGACATTTGCCAGTCCTACCATGAATTTTGATAGAAAACTTCATTAACTTTCTTTCTTTTGAGATGTTTATTACTTGTTACCACCTTAATATAACAGAAAACTTTCCTTTTTTTTAAAAAAACCACACACACACACACTCATTATTGGGAGTATGAAATCAGTAAGAGACATTGAAATCAACTAAGTCCCTTTAGCCAAGTACAAGAATCACACTGGCCAAAATGCTCTGAGTAAATTTCATTAATCAGCCATCTTCCAAAAGCACAGTATTTCTTCTAATTTCTTAGACATTATCTTTGACCATGTCTTAGCTTTTGAGGTGTTTTGACTTATCAGTCAAGTCCTGCCAATACCTTAGAGACAGTACTAGAAAAGAAGGCTGAGTTTTAGAAGAGGGGCCTTAAAGCAAAGATTAGCACTTTCCTAGCTAACGGCTCCAAGTGCAGTTGTGGGATTATGGAGCTGCTCAGCAAGGGCATTTAAAAGCTCAAGAGTGATGTGGCCCCCTTCCATCTTTGGAGGCTCTTAGTTTATTAAAAACGTTCTTTAAATGCTAAAGAGTTCTAACACTTGAAGTGTAACATGTCTACACTTAATACTTTTAATGCAGAAATACAGTACAACAGAATTATGCCGTTTTAGAAGATAATTACAACATTGGCAAAAGTTACATATTCATAACACATGATGGGGCTGGGCCATCATTTAATCAGACCCAAGCATGAAATTGTATGATGGAAGTCATCGTCTTGCAATGGGTTCAGTACATCCCATTTGGAGATCCACATTTGAGGCCCTTCACAAATGTGGGCCTTAAATAAATGGCATCTCAGGTGCCCATTTGGGTAGGGCTGGGCCCAATTCATTTGACCCAAGAGAGTAGTTTACAAATATACCTCAGACTTAGTTGGCAAATGATAATGTTTCTGAGACATTCCTGCCCCTTTCTGTCAACTCTTTTCCTAAGAAAGATTTTTTTTGGCAGGGCCGGGGGCGGGGGGGATATTTTGAATGCTTATGACTTGGGAAGTTCTACAAGTTGGCTCCTTGTGGGAATGGCCCAGAGTGATTTATTCTTCACAGGAATTTCTTTTAACCCCACAACACATTCCTCTCTGCAACAGTGCCAACTGGACTAGATTCTGCCGTCACATAGATTGGGGTTCCACTTCTGCTCTGCCATGACCAGTTAAGTGACCTTGAGGAATTACCAACCACTCTGAGCCTGCATCTCAACTGGAAAATAAGGATAATAATAGTCTTTATTTCATAGGGTGGTCTGAAGATGAAATAAGTTGCTGCAAGCAAAGCATTAGTGTGCTGCCTGACATCTAGCTGGTACTCAAGCAAAGTTAATCATGGTTACCGTTATTCTTTCCTGGAGTTATACCCAAATTCTCCAAGCAACATAGATATTGTAGAATATACAAAATACAAACTTTTTCTCACTACTTTTTGACATTTTTAGTGTTTCAGATGTTTTACTTATTTTTAAAGGGGTTGAAGGCACGAAGAACTCTGAAGTGAAATAGCCCTCATGTAGTACCAAACTTGACCTCCAGATGTCAGTATGAACTCAACTGATTGAGGCAATTACTAACAAATAGGAGGGTTGAGGTTCCTCTACTGCCTTCAATAGAATTACAAATGTACAATAACCATTCTTTGATTTTAGGAAGGTAATAAATAGGTTAGCTTCTCTGACTTCATAAGATATTGTACCATAAAAATAGTACTGAAAAGTTGGACACCTTTAACCACAAATAAAAATATGGATGGAGGGTTATATTTAACACTTGCTCTTAGAAAAAAAAATTATATGATTGTGATAGATAGCCTATGGGTCTTCAAAAATTATTCAAGAATATCAGAGACCGTATCTAATATTTTTTACATTCTATGGCTGTGCAGTACACAGAGCTATTTCTACTAGAGAGGTAAATCAGATAATTGTTTCATGTCTATGAAAACCATGTCAATCCCTCTATAAAGTGGCTCAGATTTATTGCAGGTGTTGCTACAGAAATCTCAAGAAGTTTGCTCTCAGAGGGCACTGTTATCCATTTTACTCATTTAATAAATATTTACCAAGCACCTACTATGTTTCAAGAAAGTTTTAAGTGTTGAGAATACAGCTGTGAAGAAAGCAAACACAATCCCTGCCTTAAAGGGGTTTGAAGCTTAGAAATGAAAGACAATAAGCACAATAAATAAACAACAATAGTGTATTAGAAACTAAAAATTTCTACAAATCAAAGAAGAGACGGAAACATTTAAAGTGTAGCAGTTAATGTGGGCCACACTGAAAGGTGGCATGTAAGCAAAAATTTGAAGGGACTGAGGGAGCAAGCCAACAAGCCCCGGGGGAAGGGCACTCCAGCCAGAGGCATCTACAAAGGTGAAGGCTCAAGGGACAGCAAGAAGGCTAGTGGGGTTGGACCAGAGTGGGATACCAGAGTGGGATGAGACTCATGATTTTCGGTAGTTGTGACACGATTTGACTTAGAACATCTTTGGTTCTTCTGCTAATAGACTGTAAGCCTGGAAAGGGCAGAAATCAATTAGGAAGCCTCTGTATTACTCTAAGTTAAAGACTCTGGTGGTTTGGAGGAAGAGGTTTGAATGGAGCATCTAAATATTAGTGTTCCAGTGAGGATCTATGCATGCTTCTGGTAACTGGAAAGGCCTTCTAGGTAAAGGATGAAGCTGTTTTAAATTAAAGTCCACTCTAAAAACCAGCCAATTAACCAACCAACCAACCAACCAACCAACCAACCAATGAGACTTCATAGTCCTTTTATGCTTATGGATTCCTTTTGGGGAGCAGATTATATTGAAGTGACAAGACAATAAAATTTTTATTTCATAACAGTACAAAAAGAAAAAACAGAAAAAATGTCAGCATTAAATATACATAGAGCAGAGTGATTTTTATGGGAGACAAAAAGTGCAAGGTTTCTTCTGACCCTGGCAAAAATATTGGGATGAGATTTCATTCATAAAGAATTTTCTATTTTCTCTGGAATCCTAGTTTTTCTTAAATATTGCACTTACAACAAAAATGCCAATTCAGTGTTTTTTTTCCTTAATTAATAGACTTTTTAAAAAAAGCAGTTTAGGTTTATAGAAAAAATGGAACATAAAATAGAGAATTCCCGTATACCTCTTCTTCCTCTCTTCTCCAAAGCAGCTTCCTCTGTTACTAACATCTTGCATTAGCATCATGATACATTTGTTATCATTGATGAACCAATATTGGTACATTATTAACTACAGTCCTTAGTTTACATTCAAGTTCACTGTGTTGTGCAGTTCTGTGGATTTTGACAATGCATAATCTAACGTATCCACCATCACACTATCATACAGATTAGTTTCATTGTTCAAAAAATCCTCTGTGCTCTACCTACTCTTCCCTCCATGCTTTGTCCTGAACCTCATCCAACCACTGATTTTTACTGTCTATAATTTTGCCTTTTCCAGAATATTGTATAGAATCATACTATATATATGTGATCTTTTCAGACTGGCATCTTTCACTTAACATTATGTACCTAAGGTTCCTCTACATTTTTTCATGACTTGATAGCTTATTTAATTTTATTGCTGAATAATATTCCACGTGTGGATACACTAGTTTCTTTATCCATTCACCTATTTGGCAGTTATTAAAAGGCTACTATAAACATTTATGCACAGGTTCCTGTGTGGAGATTTTCAACTCATTTGGGTAAATATGAAGGAGCACAAATGCTGGATTGTATGGTAAGACTAAATTTGCCTTTTAAGAAACTACCAGGCTGTCTTTCAAAGTGACGGTACCATTTTGCATCCCCGCCATCAAGAAATGAGTTCCTGTTGCTCCATATCCTCACCAGCATTTGATGTTGTCAGTGTTTTGGGTCATAGCCATCCTAATAGGTATGTAGTTTTATCTAATTATTGTTTTAACTTGCAATTCCCTAATGACATTTAATGTTGAGCATCTTTTCCTAACTTTCTTTGCCATCTGAATATCTTCTCTGATGAGGTGTGTGTTCAGATATTTTGCCTATTTTTTTTTAATGTTGAGTTTTAAGAGTTCTTTGTATATTTTGGATACAAGTCCTTTGTTGGATCTATGTTTTACAAATATTGTCTTCTAATCTGTGGATTGTCTTTTCATTTTGTTAACATTGCCTGCACCAAGGCAGAAGTTCTTAATTTTAATTAAGTCCAATTTAGCAAATATTTTCTTTCATGGATTGTGCATGCAAAAACTCATCATCAAACCCAAGGTTACCTAGATTTTCTCCTGTAATTTAGAAATTTTCTTCCAGAAATTTGTTGAAACCTCTCATCTGCTGGTGGCCTTCCTTCTCTCTTCTTCGTCAATCTGGCTTACCTGAGTAGACTATTGAGAAAGATGGGAGATGGATATTTTTTACAGCTGCCATTATATTTAAAGCCAGTTTTGGTATTAAAATTCATTAAAGTTTATATATTTATTTTTATCCCAACATGGCACTATTATGGTTGATTCCTACTTGATTTAATACTTTAGTTGTTCTTGGTTAATGTAGTTTATTCATTGTTTCCTTATATTGTCTAGGGAACCAATATTTGACATCCTTCTTAGAATTTATTACTTCTTTATCCATTACTTCTTTCTCGTTATTACATTAAATACCTCCAGAATACTGTTTAAGTGGTAATTAAAGGCAACTTAATTTTTTTCCTTACTTAGGACTATCTCTGTTATATACTGGTTATTTCTGAAAGATGCCCTCCATCAAGCAATGGGATTTTCCATGTCTTTCTCAGAAAGACACTGAATTTTAGTAGATAGCATTTGGTAGAAGATTATCTTCAAGATGATGAATTTAGAAATTCTTGATGAATTTTTCTTGATATTCTTCTAATTTGCATTTTTAAGCAGTGTTTATTCTGATATTTATTCTCTTTAGTGTGTATTTAATACTGTTAGCTTTTTTATTTTTAATACCCTGAATAACTTTTATTTTTGCCTGATATTTTATATTTTCAAATTCAAGGATAAATTTAAACTATTAAACCACTTTTCTGTTTCTTCAATCAATTCTATTTCAGTGGTGGCCATTTGTATGTCAGCTTTGCGATTTCTTTTGAGTGCTTAAAATTTTTAATGAAAATTTTTTACCATTTACCATGCATAAAATATATATAATTAAGAAAAAAAAAGATATACCAAAGGTTCTGATACAAGTGTCCAGTTCTTACTTTCCATAGAACTGGCTATAACTGAACCATTGTGCTTACAAGCAGTTTTTGAACTATAGATTTTGATCATAGGTTTCATAATTTTTCATTTTCTGCCTTATTTATACATGAGTCTAGTTTATGCACTATTGGTAGTGGTATCGACATTGCAAGTATTTATTCATTCAATGATTTAGCATTTTAGTTCCTGTAATGTCCAGATACTGTGCTTCTGCATTTCTGACCTTTCCCATCCCCAGACTGGACCAGAAGTAGATTAAGTGGGAAGAGACAAGTAGGTAAATTTCTGCCTTTGTATAGTGAGCCATCCTCAACCTTGTGAATGAAGGAAATATTTTAGGAAATGGCAGAGCGACAATTTCTTGATTGGTTATAAAAAACTTCTTATACTTTGCAAACACTTACTTATGTGCCAGGTCTTCCTCCCTTCCCTCCTTCTTTCCTTCCTTCCTTCCTTCCTTCCTTCCTTCCTTCCTTCCTTCCTCCTTCCCTCCCTCCCTTCCTTCCTTCCTTCCTTTTCCTGTTTATTTATTTTGAGAGAGAGAGAGAGAGAATGAACACATGGGAGAGGGGCAGAGAGAGAGGGGGAAGAATCCCAAGCAGGTTCTGCACTGTCAGTGTGAAGCCACACAAGGGGATCAAAATGATAAACCATGAGATCATGACCTGATCTGAAATCAAGAGTCGGAGGCTTAACTGACTGAGCCACCCAGATCCCCCTGTGCCAGCTCCTTCAATCTCACTGGCTTGCACAAAATTTAAGGAGCTCCAAAAATCTCATTAATCAAGATCCATCATATGTGAGTATAATATTTTTTAAATAAAAAATTATACAAAAAATCTATGATAAACACAATACTAAAATTTTAAATAAAGAGGATCAGTATTACCGATTTTTCCTATTGCTTCAGATTTCAATATGGCTTAGAATGGCACTGTCATTAATCCTGTCTTTATTTAAAATCTTGATACTTCTGGGCGCCTGGGTGGCTCAGTCAGTTAGGCATCTAACTCTTGGTTTCAGCTCTGGTCACGATCTCACAGTTCGTGAGATCAAGCCCTACGTCGGGCTCCACTAACAGCATAGAGCTTGCTTGGGATTCTCTCTCTCTGTCTCTCTCTATCCCTCTCCACGTATGCTCTCTCTCTCTCAAAATAAATAAACTTATAAATTTTGATACTTCTAATAATTTTGACTCAATTGGTGCATGTCCCCTTAAATTTTGTACCCAAGGCAATGAATAAGTGCCTCACTCATATCATCCTAGTCCCAGCCCTCCAGTATGTACAACACACTGATTTGCAGAATCGTGTACTCTAACTTGACCCAGATTCATAATCAGATTTTCCCAGGCATTCAACTTACCGAGTTCACCTTTCCTTAAGGCAATACTCTATTCAGGTAAACCAGACTGATGAAGAAAAGGGGAGGGGAGCCATCAGTAGACAAGAGAGTTCAACAAATTTTAATGTTCTTTTTTTTTTCCATGTTATTTTTGAAAGAGAGCACATGAGTGGGGAGGAGGCAGAGAGAGAGGGAGAGAGAGGATCCCAAGCAGCCCAATGTGGGGCTATATCTCACGAACCACGAGATCATGACCTGAGCTGAAATCAAGAGTCAGACGCTTAACTGACTGAGCCACCCAGGCACCCGATCTTCTGTCAATGTTCTGATCAAACTGCTGGAGTCCCTGTCTTGATAGTGGTTAAAATGGCTTTTGTTCCTCCCGGGGTTCCTCCTTCTGTAGGTAATCCCCAGAAGTCTTTGTGAAGCATTTCCTGTCCAAAGGACTAACATTGGTTCCTCCTGCTTTGCCCCAGGATCTAGAACTCAGATACATCTCCTTAAGGCTATAGAACATCACACCCACTGTGGGAAATCAAATAGCTATATCCTGGGTTGGGAGATTACAGGGAATGCACTGCAAAGCAGAACACTGCTTTCTGGACTTGCTGAAAACAGCGGGCCATACTTCACTTATCTAGTTAACATATATCTAGAGGTTGGGTCCTGCCTATGCTTACAAATTCCTTAGACCATGTTGTCACATAGAATATTTTATCCTGTCTTAATTTGTTTTTCTGTACATTTTCAATACGTTTTTAGTGGCATCTAGCCCACCAACTTATTGCACATTGTTTCCCTGAATGTATGTTTAATAAGTACGGGAGCTTGAGATCAGCTTGGGGAGACTTCCCATAGCCTCTTGCTCACCTCTCTTGACTTGCATGGAGTCTTGACTAGTCCTTTGCTGTCCTCAGCTCTGCTGGACAAAGCCAAAAGCTAAACCCACAACCCACTACTCGAAGCTGGTTCTTTGAAATTATATCAAAGCTACACTC